>NW_028262358.1:19928719-20081036 GCF_047370975.1 Nipponia nippon
GGTAAGAGGAAAATGTCGTTGCAAGTTGGATGGTCGCTCTGAGCCATCATCAGGTATTTCAAAGAAATCTGACTTCAAGAATGCTCGGTTCCACGCCTTTTGAAAAAAGCAGCAAACTGTACCAATTAAACTACACAGGCTAAGAAAATGATGTGGTTAAAGAAGTATTTTCTCTCTATAGAGGCACTATTAAATTGACTCAGTTTTGTTTAATTGGTCCGTCTCCAGTACAATGGCAAGCTTTCATTGCACGCTCTCTCTTTGGACTTGTTTAGACTAGGATTGGTGGTATATTTCTGAAACATGTTTAAACAATATCTTCACGCTGTATTTTGTTCGGGCAATGTCTTTTAATGTATATTTGCTGGTCAAGAAGGCAAGTCGTGATGGGGGAGGAGCGACAAGGCGGATGGGACAAGGGACCAGCCTTTCATATATAGCTCCTCTATTTTCAGGTGGTGTTAAATCTTAGCAGTTAATACTAAAAACATACTTTTGACACGATATTGATGGTCTCCTGGAATGCAGAAACTGCATTCTGCTATTGCTGTTCTGCAGGTAAGTATGCAGTTGCTGCTCCGAAGAATATAAAAAGAAATAAATAGTAGAAATCATTCTGAGATGAGCTGGGGGCGTGGAAAGCCCTCACTCTCTGCTCTGTCCTTTGGCATGTACGTGTGCGAGAGCCTATTCTTCAGCCATCACGAGCCTGAACTAATTCTGATGATTTCATGTTAAGGTCTCGCATCTTGTCTGGGTGGTTAGCTGGTCAGTTACCGAAGAGCAAACTGGTTTTCCTTATGTCAAATAAAACTAAACATCATTGTCAAGAGCATCTTCCTATTATAAAATAATCAGCAATTCAGTAAGACACGAACATCAGCTGTACAAATTGACCACAAGAATTGATTCTTGTAGAAGTCTGTTTTGTATTCGAATTAAAAATATATGCTATTTGAGTAGCATCTGTTAGGGGTTTTAGGTTGCTGATAAACTTTGAATATTAAATATCCCCATTAAATGGTCTAGCCTAAGTATGAAGTTACTTGTTTCAGGAGCCAGCTTGAATAGGGCTTGTGTGTATCTCTCTCCCCCGCTTTAGGTAAACAGTTGGTTCCCATGAACACCTGTTGTTCTTATTGTATTGTGGTTAGCTGACTAACTACTGCTCTTAATATAGTTTCCTGAATGCACTTATCTCATAACAGGTATCCAGCAGGAGGCATATTCGGTGAGGTTTCCATTTACTAGCTGACTGGAATGTGGTGGGGAGAAAAGGTAGTTGAGCTCTAGGCAACAGCGCAATTTGGTGCCCCGGTTCTAGTAAGAGCGTAACTTCCCATCGTATTCGTACGAGAAGAACATGTGTGAACAGACTTTTATTGAAGCATATGTTGAAATCTGTATTACGGAAGCTGATAAACATAACTCTCCTGCTGGAGCCGGGATTCTACAGTGAAGGTTAACTGAATTCTCGTCAATTTTTATTTTTTTGGTATCTAGCTCATTTTTTATGCTAACTCCAATAAAAATAAATGAGCTTTCCAAGATACTGACTTTTTTTTAATCAATCTGTACAGCCTTCTCTTGGGATTACTACATCCATTTTTTTGTGTGGGAAAGAATTGTTTTTCATTAGTGTGCTAGTCAGAAAGCAGACTGCTTAGTCTGGTTTCATTACCCAAGTTGCAGGAACTAAGAAAGAAACAGTGGTTTTTTTGAATTTTAAATTCTAGTATTTCCAGAGCCCAGTATATTAATTCGTGTTTACGATGGGCAACTATGCATCTCGTACATGTGAATGTTCATTCTGTATTTAGATAGGGCAAGCAGCTAAATGATTATAGATGTTGAGTTTTTAGAAAATCATGTCATATCCGCACTTGTGTTTTCAAGATAAAAAGCTAAATTTGTGGTCTCTGAACCATATTAAAATTTCTACTTACTTACATTCAGCAGTTTTTCTGCTCAAGTGTGTTGCTTTAGAATGTAATTCATATTATCATTTAAAAGTCAGTGTATTTTGTGCCTGGGTTAGTAAGCCTTCATTATATTTTAAATGTTGTGCTAAGAAATCCAATACCATGCTCACATTTTTTTTTTTTTTTTTTACATCTTTAATACATGAGTGAAAGCCCACGGCAGAAGTAACAAAACATGTACCTTCATTAGGACTAGGAATTCTTGAAGGAACCCACACGCGTTTCCCAGGGTTTCCAGAAAAGTGGGTATACAAGAGCATTGTATTATTAGTGACAGCAGTATGGTTCAGTCTACTGCAATAACTGCAGTTATTTAAGGTAGTAAAATACCCGAGTAGCAAAGCCATTAATCTCAATGGTGGCATGAAGTTATTGTGTACATCAATATGTAGGGTAACGCTTTGGAATTATGCCTTTGCTTTAGTTTTAATAGTGGCGTGGAGAGCATATTTGAAGTAGAAAGCTTAATTTAGTTGAGAAATATTTGACAAAATGTTCGAAGTGCAAGCACACAGTTAAATTAGACTGGATACGCATAACTGCAAGCAATACAGTTCCTAAAATTGCTCGTATCTCAAGAGTAAAATTGGTGGTGTAGGCAGGTTTTTTTTTTCAGGTGAACGCAAGAATTCAGGTTACTTTCCTTGTTCTTAAGTAAACTAACAGATGGACTGAGTCATCTGTCTCATGGAAGCGCAGTCTTTAGCTAGCACTTTATTTGTGACAGTTGCAAGTAATTTTTGAACGGGTTGTTTCTGCCCACCTGATGCGGAATCTGACAACTGTTTTGCCCCCAAGGTCCCTGGATAGTTTAGTGAATTATTTTGATAGTAAAAGTATAAGTCTTTAAAAGATTACCGTGTGAATGGCGGGTGCGGGAATCAGAATACAATTTTTTTTAGAAAAAGCTATTTATGACCATCTTAGCAATTATGTTGTCAGCTTCTAAAAATTAGAAACAGTCTGGGAGCATGTATAATTCAGGAATGCTCTCTGGAAGGGTATGTACAAGTTTTTTCTTGACTCTGATTCAGGGCTTCGTGGTGTTTGTTGTTGGAGGTCAGAAAACAAGACCGAATTAGTTAGCGTCCTACTTCAGACCACTATAGCCTAAAAGCCTTTTTTCTACCCTTCCATAAAAAGGAGAGGAGTTATTCTTCCAGCACCTGTTTCAGCGGATGCTTTGCTAGCACGCTTACGCCCTAAGTGACGTTTCGCAGCGCTGCCTTAGGCATGTGATTGGAAATACTTCGTAATGAGAACTGCTTCTTGCCGTGCCAGTGCATTTCATGCAGAGCTGTTATAGAAGTAGGTTATTGAACCACTGGATAGAGTCATTTGCTTTCATTACTAGAGAGCAAATGTATTTTGTGAAACAGATATTATTCCCTTCTCTACTTTGACCTTTCATCTAGAATTGCTCTTGACGGTTCATGCCTGCTTCCACTCAGCAGTGTAGAAATACGTGTGCCAGCGCTCTAAGCATCCAGACATGTTTAGGTTTTAAGAGTGCTGTAGTGTTGAGAGAAAGCAGAAGATATGTGCTTTTTATGTTTGATTCAAAAAAAATTGACTTTTAGTAGTAGCTAAAAGTAAATGTGGCAGAGAGAGAAGTCACACAAGCCTTGTTGGACAGCTTCAATATATTTAAGTAATTCTTGGTAGTGCCTACCTCACTCCGCTACCCCTGCCAGTCCTTGTGAATTGTATAAAACTACCTTGTGTTCTTGGCCTGTTGGCACCTCTCTTGGGATTAATACAGGGGCAAAGCCACTTTTGTATCTGTCAGTATGAAAGGCAGTGTTGTGTCCCTACTGTCCCTCCCCTGCCGTAACTTCCCATGTGTTCTCACAAACCTGGAAAAGAACAAGGTTTGTATATAGTTTTTTTGTTGAATAACATACAGAATCTTTATTCCCTTTTAGAAATGGCTGCACTACCTAATTTTAACTTTCAAATTTTCTAACTTAAGAAATAAAAACATATATCTAGGTAACTGAGTCAGAAGTAATTTTGCCTCATTTTAGAACGCTCTGTACTGATACAGGTTTTAGAGGAAAACGTTGAGTTTTATTTCAGATACTCGTAATTAGTTGTTCTAATAATTGATAAGCCCCTTCCCTACTATGACTTATTACAAGTCTCATTCACTGTAGCTGTTCCACAACTAATGTTTCAAAAGTTCCAAAAAAGAATGTGAAAATCATGCTTACCACCTTTTGACAGTGTTACGCATGTGCGGCTCCTAAAGTTATAGTTCTGTAGACGCTTACGGGCAGCTTATGGAGCTGCTCCTTGGGAGGCGACGTGACATTTTTCTGAGTTTACTGCCCAAATGCTAGTGACAGCCCGGTGGAGAAAATGGGACTGTTCAATGTGTTGTGAGATAAATTGTCAGCCTACTTCGGATTAGTCTTTCCAGTTGAGCCGCTAGTAATAAGCACGTGTTTGGGGAATCAATGCACAAGTAAATGTGAGGAGTTGAAGTAAGGTTCTCTGGCTCTCCGTGAGTAATCTTTAGGCAGGGTTCATTAAAAAGAAAACACAACCAATATTCAAGAAAAAAAAAATCTGCTCTTAGTTTCACATATTGAAAATTCTCCAGGCAAAGCTGGCATATATGAAGGAAGAATAGTAAAAACTGCTTCAGTTTAGTCCAAAACTAGTATGCTTCTCTGCTAAGTGTGTAGGTTGGTGTTGTGGCTTTTTCTTTTCTTTTTTTTTTTTTTTTAATCTTTTTTGTTTTTTAAATTATGCTAAAGAAAGGTGCTGACACCGAGTGAAGTATGGGGGAGAGAAGCGGAAGCCGATTGCACTCCAGAGGGTGGTACAAAAATGCTACTTTGCTGGACTGGTGTGCTGCCAGAAATAACTCTCTAAACTCCTAGTTTGCAGCACAAACAAGATTGGAAGGATTTTGTTTCAAATGTTCTCTCATTCTTTTGTTATTCTTCACAAATTTGAAACTTCTTTTCAGTTTCCTGAATCAGGTTACAAAGTAATCTATACTTATTGCAAATTCCATAAAGAAGGTGAGGTGGGGTTGTTGTGTGTTCTGGGCATACTAGCCACATAGTTTAAAAACTAAAAAGTTTTAAAACTTAGAATTTAGCAGAATAATAAAAGAGCAAGAGTAATCATTGGTATAGCTAAAGCCTCTGTTTTATGGCTTAGTTGCAGTTTTGTAACAACTAGAGAAATATTTTAATTTTCTTTCTAGA
This sequence comes from Nipponia nippon, assembly GCF_047370975.1. Taxonomy (NCBI): domain Eukaryota; kingdom Metazoa; phylum Chordata; class Aves; order Pelecaniformes; family Threskiornithidae; genus Nipponia; species Nipponia nippon. The sequence goes on from NW_028262358.1 coordinate 19,933,923, forward strand.
GGAAATAAATTTGCATGTGTCATTCTCCTTAAAGCAACTTCCTAAAATGTAGTTTAATACTTAAATTCTTTTTAGGCCGCTGACTGCTGTTGCTTTATTGCAGGTTACCATAAAGTGATAACAGATTTTTTAACTGAAACACTTTGAAGGGCATGTAGTTAATAGAACGTTTTATTGTGGTCTTGTCTGGCTACTGGTAAATGCTTTTATATTTCAGTTGTATAGACCAGTATATGTCTTCATATGTGGTCATATCTGCTAGAATTGTATATTTTGTGGAGACTTCCAGTGAAGTTGCATTTTTTTCTTATTGTATGGAATTGAAAATGCAAGTACCAAATGGGAAGATGATGAGGATTCTGTTGTAGTTCATGTATTTCCAACAAAACTTTCAGTACTGCTGTATTAGTGGTATTTTTACTGGCATTGGTGGAAAGAGGCGGTTGGTATTTTTAGGTTCCATTCAGCTTTCTGGTTGGCTTTGCAAATCTGGCCTAAGCATATGCTCTGAGTAAATCTGGGCTTTGAACCTGGTAGTCTTACTGCTTAAAATTGCTAGCTCTTGAATTAGCTTTTGTTAAATAAGTGTTTTTCAGGTACTAACCTTCCAACTATAGGCTAGCAAGAATTTTTCTTTTCTAGCTACTGTAAATGTTCATGTCAATAATGCATTACAATGAACAACTTGCACTGCTACTTGTTTTGAAAACTTGTTTTCTCTGTATGTTTTTCTGTTCTATAAAAATCTCTTTCCCCTTCTTTGCTTTCTTTTAAAAGCTCAGAGTCTTTTATAAACAGTGCATAGTGATGTGTACATATTTCCTCTCCTGTGTTGAACTCTTGTTGATATTTGAGGAAAGTATATGATCCTTTTGGCAAACCTTAGTCCACTAAACAATGCTGACTCTCTATAAAAGTACTCAGTCTAAGTTAATGGAACAGATTTTTTTTTTTTAACTTGTTGGATTTGTGCTTAAAATTGAACACAGTGAAGCTTTACTAGAACACTTGTGCTCTTGAAGACATTTACAAAGCCCATTTTTAGAAAACCGCAACTGGCTACTGTGGATTAAGTTAAACGGACTTTACAGCTTCAGAATAAACATTGTTATCTATTGTCTGAAATAGATGGTGTGGCCAGGCTGACAAAACAGTGAAACCTAATCCAAATGAACCTAATTATGGCAGAGACACTAAATCAAAGTAGTGAATGACAGCACTGTTACGAAAGTGATCAGTGCTGAAGCTCAGCATTTGTATGTGTAAGTCTAATCACGGAACAAATTACTTAAGAGCAGGCGCAGTTTGGTGGTAGTTAAGTACTACTCTAGCAAAAATACGTTTGTTTTTTTTTTTTTCTAGTTTAGCATACTCGTTCTTTGATAGGAGTCTCTGAATATAATCAGAACTCAAGAAGCTACTATTATATTTTAATTTATTGTTGTACACTGACGTATTTAGTTGAATCACTTTGGTGTGAGTAGAGCGGGAGGATGGTGCAGGAGGTAGCTGATACTTTGTACCTCCATTCAGTGTGGTGTGTGTATATGAAATAAACACGTTTTGAACACAGGACTGCCTTCCTAGTCAGATATGAACCATCTGGTCTGAAACGGAGCATGGAGACAGTACTCACTGTATATAGTAGTCACTACTTTTCTCTTGGTTGGAGCCTGCTGTTTGAGGGGTGAGTGAAGACATGAAAGACCTATCTAGTGCAGTGTTCTTCTGACCAAGAGAAGGCTGAGGATATAGGTTAATCTAGAAAGCTAGCAGGGAATCCATGTCGAATCAAGAGCAGAATGAAGAGCAGATGAATGGCTAGAGCACGTTAGTAAGTTGTTGCTAGTAAACTTAAGCAGAAGTTCAATCCAGTACTTCAGCTGCTTCTTCAGCGTTACATGTTTGGGAGAGTAATTGAAAATGAGGTTTCATAGCATTTCAGTGGTCTCATTGGGTTTTTAGCTGCTGTCTGGAAATACAGTAGTGAGTTTCAGATGAAAATTTTGACTTGAGATTAAGGGAGAAGACCAAAGCATCCAATACATAAAAAGTAAATTAAACAAATTTTGCACTCTAAAGCTCTTGTGCTGTAATCTCAAGGATTGTGGTAGTACCATTGTTCTGGTTTCCACAGTATGGTGTGATGAGTCTAGTAGCCTTTAATTTAGTGATCAGTTCAGTTAACTGCATCATATATGCATTATTCTCAAAATTATTACTGCTGAACTTTACATCTGACCGTACAACTAAGTTGTGAGGTGAAGAAATCTGGACTGCTGGGTTCAGGGACTTCATTTTGTATTTTGCCGATATCTTAGAGTAAGTCTTTTCATGAAGTTTGGAAGAATAGTGCATCTCAGGCTTCTTAGTTTGGCATGCTATAAAGCCAACTTTAAAACCAAAGGGTCCTGTGTATTTTTTTATTTGCTGTACATTTCTTATTCACTGATAGAACAGTTCTATGTTCCTGTAATTGCCACTGTTTCCAACAGTAGCTAAATCCAGGAATGGATGGCAGTAAGATAAACACAAAGGTTGTCTTGCAGGTTATGAATACTGTTGCTGTAGCTGTGTTGCTCTAAGGATATAAAGACGACAAAGGTTTTATACAGAGAGGCAATATCTTTTATTAGATCAGCTGCTGCAGTGGTGGGGGAACAGGTCATGGGCAAGCTTTCAGGCATTTAAGTGCTGAGTTACTGAGAAAGTTATTCAATTCTTTGGAGACACCATGTGGAGGTTTTGTACTGTGTGGATTGTTGCAGGCACGTTGTAGATACAGGTAGATGTTCCTGTGTGTTTTATTTTTTGTAGGTAGCTTATAGTTTTGATGTCTGACCTAGTAGCAATGTTTGGTATAATTCTTATGTCAAAGAATAAGGAATTAGGTGCTTGAAAACAGGTAAGCAGCTGTAGGATACTATTTAAATTGCCATTTGTTTTTGCATTACTCTGCAAACATGATGTCTGCATAAAGGAAGCAGAGATTGCATTGCAGAGAAAAATGTCAAAAAGTAAAACTGTGAAAATGCTTTTTGAATGTTGCTGTTCCCATGTAAAGCGTGAAGGTGTATTTTCCTTTGAAGCATCTGACTACTGGGAATCACTGGAGAAAAAAAAAATGCTCAGTGTCGTGTTTGAGGCACCCATCTGTGTTATTTTTGTGGGGACGTGGTCTTGGTCACTAGTGTGACTTGTGTATAGTAAATTTGTAAGATGCAGATAAAAGTGGATTGCACTGCAAGGGTTGCATCTTTAGATGTGACTAATGCTTAATAATACTTAATAGTAGGATTTTATTTTTGCCATGTTGAAGGCCCCTAGTTAGTCATCACAGGATAGAAAAGTGTACAGTTAAGCCAGTTTTGAATACTCTGAATATCTTGCCTACAATTCATGTGTATCCTTTTCTTAGTGCAGATGGATGCAAAACAAGCAACCTCTCCTCTTGCACTCCTCCCTGCCCCAGCAATAAAAACACAACACCGTTCCTGATACATACTGTTAACCTCTGTGTGCTGCCTGTGTATGAAGGTGTTCACTTGTTTAGGATTCCCAATATTTGATGCATCATCTTCACCTAATATCAAGTATCTGATTTCTATCTGGTCCATTCTGTGGCTCGCTAGCTCTGAATTAAGAGGGAGAAAAGTGACTGTATGGTACGAGAAATCCTTGGCTGTTTTGAATTGGGAAGTGTTTGTAAGCTTGTCTGTTAATGGTATGCTTTACATTATCTAGGCTTTATATAGTGAGGCCTTCATAACTTTTTTCCTGAACTTGTTTTTCTAAGTATTTTGCACATATTTTGTAAGTGATGTTAGGATGAAGACTGAGCTCTTACTGTAACTCTGAGGAATGCTTTCAGGTTTGTTGATTTATATAGTGGCAATCTTGGTATTCAACATCCATATATTTGAAATCTTGCATTTTTTCCTTCTGAATTGAACTGAGCTCCCCGTCTTCAAGTATGTCTGCAGTTGGGGTGGGTGTAGGGAGTGGAGTCACCCCAAAGCCCACTCATGACATATTTTGGTTGTAACTCCTGGGGAGCTTACCATGGTCTTGTCTGGGAAAGGGGAGGGTGTTTAAAAGAAACAAAAAACGGAGAGAGGAATCTCCCCAATTTGGTGTTGCATATTTTCATATGACTTATCATGTATCAGTGTATCAATTTCCCAACCAGTTGAGTGATCATAATTTGCCTGTTCTTCAGGGAAGGGGGAGAGATTTTATGCAATTCATACTGTCTTACAAAAAACTTTCTCTTCCGTGAAGAGGAACGCAGTTTAGAAGTCCACACATAGTTTAGCTTCAAAATTCATAACAGATCTTAAATTCGAAGCAGTTTGGGTTGATGCTCATTTCTATTTTTTTGTAAAGCAAAACCAGCTCCCCAAACAAACACAGCACAAACAAAACAAAGAAAAACTATTTAGAAATGAAGACATAGGCTTTTCTTCTAGAATTTGAGAGCTTTATTTTTTTTTTTACACAGTGTGACAAAAATCTGGTATAAAATAATGAAAGCATTCCACACTTAAGAATGGAAATTTTATGCATCTAAGAACTTTTTCTTGGACATTACTATAGAATTAAAATGTTGCTGGCCATATGCACCGTAGCAATGAATTTTCTCTCAGCAGCACCGTACCCTACAACCATTTTAACATACAGAATCATTTTAACGTAGAACAGAGTAAGTGTTGGACATAGCATCTTTGGTTAGATTGGTGACGAGGGTAATGTTTATGCCGTGGATGTTCTGTTTCTCAGGAAGACTGGGGTTAATTGTGGCTTGGCAAGTAGAAAAAAAAAAAAAGTTCCATATTGTTTTTCTGCAGCAGATTCCTGTTGCTATGCAACCAACAGAATGTCACTTAGTACAGGATATATTAAATTTGTATTCCCGGCACATATCTCTGCACGTTCATTTTATACTGTAACAGGAGGGTATGGTTCTGGCTTCCTGTAGGACTGTAGTATGAAGTATATATTTGAATTTCTATTCTGGTGCTTGCTGTAGCTGCGGTGACGTCAGCGTACTTGCAGAGCCTTTCTTTGTTTTCAGATGGATGGGACACCTGTGCAACACAGCCAGGCTTCCAACCAGACAAAAAGGGGTGGTGGTTATCTTCCCCGAGGTGGGATGGTATTGCCAAGCAACATGTGAAGACTTCAAAAGGGAGAAATTTCTTGTATGGAAAAAAATCTTAGGCTATGAATTCTGAAAACCTTTAAATGTGATGCAGAGAAGGTTAATGCAGATGGCACTGTATGAGTCTTTAAACCGAAAGATGCAGTTAATTTTTAACGATTAGAATTAACTTTGAATATGTTGATACCTCCCCTCCCTACCTCCCCACTCCCCCAGTGCTAAAACCAACCAATCTCAGCATCCAAACTCTTTACATTTGCTCTAGATGGATTCTGGAATAAATGTTTAGGGCGTGTTTGGGAAAATGACCTTCTATGGCTCTGGAAGCAGTAATTAAGTAATGGACAAATGACAGCATCTGGTAAGGCATTATTTTATAATCTAGTTAGACTTCTGTAGTGGAAAAGAAGGCAAAAATAATATTTGAAAGCTAGAAGGATGTTAATTTGATCTTTGTTTCAAAGGCTGTCGTGCAATATAAATGATTGAAATATAGAAACTTGAAAACTGTGGATTTTTAATACTGTGCTTTTCAGTATAAAATGCATGCATTGTGTCTGACGTGCTATGACGTTTATCCTATATAATAATAATCTGTCTTATTTTAAGCAGTTCTCTGAATTTTGTTGTGGATTTTGAAAGACAACTTATAAAATCTAAGCTGAAATTCGGTTAGATACTAAAATCAGCAGGTCAGATGCTGTCACTTTTTCTGCTCTTAGAATTGAAATATGCCATTGTCTAACATCTCTTTAAATTGTCAGTCTGAAGTGGATTTGCAAGTAGCTGTTTTTTTTTTTTTTTTGTAATGTTACTGTAAATTTACTTACATGTGTGGCTTCTTAATAAAGCAGAAGTCAAAAGGAAGAGTCAAAATGAAGTTAGGAAAGATTCGAAAAATCTCTCAGTATTGTTCTCTTGCTCATTTTGCCAAGGGGATGCCTCTAATATATAAAGCATCATTAAAGGAGCAAGCAGCTTTTAATAACACCATTTTCTTTCTGGTAGTCTGCTGCTTAATTCAGAGCTCAGTGCCAGAGCGTTGCATGCCTGTTCCCAGGCAGACCCAATAAAAACCGTTTCTCTGTGTACACAGAGAGAACCTGATGCAACCTAAAAACATTCTCGTGGCATTCTGTATTTGGTGAGATCAAACCTGAGCTCTGTCACAGAGAAATGGTTTAAAGACGTGGACAGGGATGCTTGGGGTTTTTTTTTGCCTTCTGTTTGGGAGAACGAATCCTCGCTTCTGTTGCAGAACTGTTTGGCGAGAATGAGAATACAGCCTTTCAATGCTATGATGACTTGTTTTAATGGTATCTTTTGGCCCAGGAAACAGTAGCAATTTGTAAAACTGCCTCCTCCCCTTGATGTGGCGGGCAGAACGTAATTTAATTGTGAAGCTAACAGTTTTATCTGTAACTTTAATGAAATTAACTTATTTTAATGTGTAAAATGGAGAAGTTCTAGAACATGCACAGGAAATTGGGAAATTTGAGACGTAAGTTAGAAGTAGTGCGTTGGTAGGCTACTTAGGTAAATCTTAAAGGAATTCAAAGTAGAAAATGGATGTTCAAAAAACAATCTGGTTGTAGGACAAAGAGCTTTAAATGCTTTAAAATACTAATCAATTAATTTTTCTCTTCAGGTGTCTAAACTACCCCTCCACTTTTATCTAATTGGACCCTAAATCCAACTGTAATGTTGTGGGAGTAATCTCTTAATTTCTGTTACCATGTAGCCCACCCTCTCCTTTTTACTCCAAGTCTGGTAACAGCTATGACTTTGCTGGCAGCATCCAGGGCTAAAGAAAATCTCCACAGAAATTTTCCAAGTGTAATTTTGGGATGGAGAGGCAAACAATTGAGAGCAAAAATTAACACTAGGAGCAAACACTGTTTAATTTTTTTTCCTTCCTTTTGCTCCCTTCAGTCTTTTCTTCCTTACTTTTATTTTTTTACTTTGAGGAGATTTTACTGTTGTGCTTCATAGTATAATGGAGTAGCAAACCAAAATGAGCAAAAAGATGCAGCAGGTAAAGCAACAATCCATTTCCTTGTTAATGGTTGCCAGATGAAAGTAATCAGTGTATGGGCAGTGCATACTCTTTTGATTTTTTTTTTTTTTTAACCTCATGTGCTGCGCTGCTTTAAATAGGGCTTTTACAAAATAGTCAGCTTTTCGCATCCATCATCTTCCCCCCAAACTTGAAATTAAATTGCGGCAAATCCTGTAGATTTGGTACAAGTAGCCCAAAGTTTGGCTATTGAAAAGAAGTGAATACATAATGTATGTACGTGTGCTCAGTCACTCTAGCCTACCAGCTCTTGGTCATTAATTAATACCTGTATGCATACACTATATGCAGAATTATGTAAAAAGAATGTGGAAGCATGTGAATGATTATATGGTATTTTTCCTCCCCTACAATAGAGGCTGGATTCTGGTTTGCAGAAAGAATGATACTGTGGTTTGAAGGCTGCTTTTTTTTGTTTTGTTTTTTGTTTTAGGTTGTCTTTCTCTGTTGCAGAGGCTGGAAAGTCTCTAATGAATGAGGTAGGGGGACTGCTTGAAGGGAAGATGATTTCACGGTCTCAGCTCAGTGTTTTCCGCAAGAACTGACTGCTCTTTATTTTTCAAAGAGTTTCTGTCCTTTGGTGCTGGTTGAGTTGTCAGGGATGTTCATTACCTATGTCCTGACTTGTGTTCTTATTGACTAACTTAAGACTGTGGGCCTGGTCTGTCAAAACATTAAATTATTCAGCATATACCTTAATCCTTCAAAGCACAGAGAACATTATATGGCTGCTGAAGACAAAGGGCCCTAGATCATCTTGGATTAAATGATCAACAGCAGAAGACTTAGTACACCAGTTATTGTGCTTCAGCTCTTCAGTGAAGGAAAAAACTTCCCATCTGTTTCTCCTTTAATTTCCGATGTGTGCTAATGTCTTAAAAATAAGCGTATTCAAGTTTGAAGCTCTCAAGTGCTGTATTTTATGACACAGTGCTTAAACGACGAATGACTTCTGAATTTGGTATTCAGAACAAGTTTTGATTAACGTGCAAAAAACATGACTACACATTGAATAATGAAGAAACTTACTAGCTGTTCATTTACTCCTCAGTCCATCTATCCTAAGTCAGAGGTAGTCTGAGAAAAAAGGTGGGAGGGGTGAGAGGAGTAAGTATATAACTAAGACTTTTTAATGGTTTTACAACCATAAGTTGCTCCTTCCTCTCATATATAAGCAACCAGAACTTCTAGTCGTTCTTAACTCTTGTACTTTTTTTTAACTCTGGAGGTTATTTTTTTTTAACCATATTACAGTGAAATTTCTCATATTCTTTAAAAATTGAAATAATAAGCCAAACATAATGTGCCATGATATTTGAAATGTGCATAGATTTGGAACAGGTAGATTCTCAACCGCATGTGCTACCTAAAATCAGTGTAACTCTTGGTAGTTCTTGTCCTGCTGGTAGAACATGCATGTGAAGGAAGCTGAAACGGTGATCGCAACAGTGCGTGCTTACCAGAGAGGAACACCGTAACTCCAGGAATCTATGTTCTCATACTGTGCTTTATCAGAGTCGCTAATTTCGACCGAACTAAGATCTATCAATATTTATTTGTCAGTTTTTAAGATAGCACTAGGCAGAACCTTGACGTTTAGCTCATTGTTCTAGTGTTTTGTGTGGGTTAGACCATGTGGCTTTTTTTGAAGGTGCTTTGAATTGGTCTATCTTGATCTCTCCTTTACCATGTAACTAAAAGACAGGTCACGTTCACCTGTCTTACATAATGGGACAGTCCACTTAGGTGACTCCTGTTAGGTACTCGGAGGTGCAATTGCTCTACAAGGAATGATGGAATGGGTCACTTCTATGTGTTTTGGCTACATGGCAGATGCAGGCCTGGTTATTAAGGAGGCAGGTGTTGTGGCACCCTCAGAGCAGCAAGGAACAGGTTTTCAAAAACAGTGTACGTGCTCTCTGGCTATATCTTGGGAGGCACTGGGGAAAAATGATGCCAGGGAGCAGTCTGGGCAGACAGATTTTTCTTGCAGACTCTGGTCCGTAGACTGCAGTTTGAGCACCTCAGTTAAATGCATCTTTAATCTGAGATGGTATCACCTCTATCAGGAAACTTACTCCCATTCTGAATTATCTTTGGAGTTTTTGTCTCACTACATGATTTAAATCTTTTTGTATATTAAGGCTTCCATACTCACCAACTGTGGACAGTAGAGTTTATTTTCCTCTTTGAAGCTACCTCTAGTGTATGTGAGGGTTTACGTTTCTCCTAAGCCTTTTCCAGATTAAAATCACCAATTTCATTAATCTTTCATTGTGGGTTGTTTTTTAGACCTCCTGCCAGTTGTTACTCTCCTCTTGGTCTACATCGTTTGGAAGTCAAGTCTGATTGTTGTCTAGTCTGTCACGTACTGATTTACATCTCTTCACTGGAATATATCTAAATGTAGACCTGAACCTTTTTTTCCTCCAATCACTTTTCCAGTATTCCGGTATTATTCAGAATTCTTACCCTGTCCTCCTTTCTGCTTGCATCTTCTTCTGGGCTTCTGTCCTCTCTGATGATAGCAAGCATGTTCTTCCATTTCTTTATGGTTCTGCTTCAGCACAGGCATCGCAAAACTGCACTTGATATGGTTTCTCTGAGTGTGACATTGATAGCTGCTCTCTGAATACGGTTTTCAAAATTCCTTTCTGCTCTCCTTGCAGTAATTTTTGTGTATATCTTTCTTATGAAAATGCCCTGTAAATTCTGTCAAGAACCAAGTCATATTACAACATCTGCTACTTCTCTATGGTAATTAGCGTAGGACTTCAGGACACTATTAGTTCTTAAGTAACATTGAAGATGTATTTGTTATCTGTTTGCAGGTTTTTACTAATAGTTTGTGCTGCTGCTTTTCTTAGGATTCAAGTTAAACATAGGATCTTCATAAACCTGACAGCTTGCTTCCTTCCCCATTCAGAACCTTGCATCTGCTCTGAGAGAGAACCACTGGGCCGCAGGCTTCTGCAAACCTGATCGACATCCCTCTGTGGTCTGAGGTTCTGAACACTACCTGAAAATACAGTGGTAGTAATTTCAGGGAAAATTTTGCTGAGTCTCTCCTCAGTTTGGAATGGAATCTGTTCAGTCTAAGCCCAACAACTGTGATCTCCTGAAAACTGAGGCTTGTAGCTATGACATTCAGGGTTTTCTCATGGGGAAAAAATCCGTAGTAAATGCAGACACAAAGTATACAAAAAAAAGTCATCTGTCGTGGTTGAAGCTTGCAAATTTTTACACAGTTGAAAACATGAGCTTTGTAAAAAGCAGTGTGGAGCAATCTGTTGCTAGCATCACTAATAGTATTGCAGAGAAAAGACTAAAGCATAAAGGATGAGAATGGTGTGAGATTCCCTGGTAACGTTCGAGGCATCACGTTGAGGATTACCCTCTTGGGATCCAAGTAGGGTGTAACAGTTTGTGGGGTAAGCTGTTGGGCTACAGCCTACTGATAATAACCTAAAAGAGGGGAGGAGTTTGGTTTTGCAGGAATAACCCTCTTTTTACCATAAACTCTTGCCTTGCTATAGTTATACAACTGCAGTATGCTTCAGATTTCTTTCCCTTACCCATGGTACCCGTGTGTTGCAGGCGCCTGATTAAAATCCTTTCAGTTTCACCCAGGCTGTTGTTTGCTGCAGTGGATTGTAGCCAAGTTCTGTGCTGAATCTAAAATGCTTGAACTTGCTCTGACTTTAAGGAGAAACTCCCAAGTTTTCATCAGAATGAGGTATATTGTCGTAACAGGAATCTACACAGTTTAAAAACCTTCACGGAAGTCTAGTGCAGTAGAGAATATTTTGTGACTTACGGTCAGCGTGTTCTTCTCCTACGCTGTAAGCTAATTGTTTTTAGAGCAAAATATTTTACTTGAAAAATAAATCTCTGATTGAAGCTGGTTTTTTTTGTACCATGAGAGTTAATTTTGCTGAGATGTAATTAGCAGTAGTCGTGGCTTCTGCACCTAGCAAAAATACTACCTGAAAAGATAGGTGCAATTTGCCTTCTTTGTACACAGCTTATTTGTGTTTCATGGCAGCCTGAAAGTGTTGGAAGTACTGCTACACAGTGTTAACAGATACTAATTTTCTGTGTAGCTATTTGGTACGCTTAGGGGATAGACTCTTAAACTGGTAACCAACTTACTTCTAGAAACTAGCTGAATTTTCATTAAAAATTGTCAGTATGACAACTTTTGTCTGCAAAATGGCTCAAAAATGTGGAAACCTTTTCATTTTGCTTTCCTTTTGTGTTGCAACAAGCTACTATTTGTAGTTACGGTCTTTTCACAGAGTTCCTTTGATCTGCTGTACACTGCTGAGTATCTTTAGGTTTAAGTGAGTAACTTCATGCTGCTTGTCTCCCTATCGGATGTTGGGCTTAAAACGCTTAATAGATAATATGGAAGGACAGATCAGAAAGGGAATGGGAGTGGGGAGAGTGTCCAGTCTTTTTATCCGTCTCTAGCGAATGCATGTACTGAAAGAATGTAAGTTACTGTACTAAGTAAAATCCAGAGGTGCGAGGTAAGTGACCATTTTTCTTAGCAGCAGCATCACGTTCCTTTAAAAAAATGAGTATTGCTTTTCATTCCCACCTGTACATCTTAACTAGCGGGGCCAGCAAAGGCACAAATGAAGATCTGAAATAGATACTTGCGTTTTAACCCTCTGTCAGTGGAGTTTTTAATGAAACAAGTGCTTTCCCTGTTCACTTGGCGGTTAATGCCTTTCTGTTAGCTCAGCCTGCCAAGTGCGCTTTCCAGATGATTGCTGTAGGGTTACAGATACCTGTAGATGAGACGATCAGGAGAACATCCAGAAGGCAATCTTTATAGCTTGGGTTCGCAGCCCAGAGGTCGTGCAGCTGCTACCAAAAAATTCAATAGGTTGAAGAGGACTTGATTGGTAGTGGAGTTCTCAAATTTGTGTTGATCATATAGCTGTTCTCCTTGTTTTCTGTGTTTTACTTCAATAACTTAGCTCAAGGTTTTGGAACTTAATTATGCTTGGTCAAAATAAATGCTGTTTATGAAGCTTTTTATCTGATCTGTGCCTTGTCTAAACTTCAGTAAATGCTGATGAGTGATGTCTAGCACTGGCTCAAATTGTAGTTCATTGTGAGCTTTGTGGAAATTAGAAGCAGAATCACATTTTTTGTCTAAAGCTGTAGATCCGCTTTTTCCCCATTATTCTTGTCTTAAAAGTTTTAAAGTTAATTGAACATTATTATTATTGAACATTATTTTTTTGTAATGCCAATTAAAACTATTGAAAAAAATGCTGGTTTATTCTTACAAAGATTTTTTTTTTTTTCCTGTGTTTGGGATTAACTGGACAAACTTCAGATGAACTATCAATCCTAAATTTAGTTTGCATTTTTAAAGTTTTTTGATATGTCTTGTTTGCAAAACAGGTTCATGTCTAAAACGGGAGTTTTTGTTTCCTAACTTTAGAATGTCTTGATCTACAGTTTAGGCAAGGCTTGGTCAGCTCAAACCACTTTAGAATCTGTTTGCTTACACTCATCTTCAGAGATTATAATTTAAAAAGCCATTTTAAAAAAGTGGCTGCAGGCTACAGAAGCCCCAAGACTTCCCCCAGTATCTCCCCAGTTTGGGGAGAACTTCAGTGACATAGCCTGTGTACTCTGTGTGACCATGGTGGAAAATACTGGGATTATTTGCAGCTCTATTTGATCCGTGGAATGCACCGCATCTATTGTTAGCTCTCCAGCTGAAGCAAGAGCAGGAGTTGTTTTTCTCTTTTGGCGTTGCCTAGCCAGACCTGCTGCACTGCTGTATCAGTCTTGAGTAGTTAAAGGTGATAGTATTGGCAGACTTCCCATCCTTTTAGTAGCTGTGGGGGAGCCGAGATGTGGGAGAGCATAACTTACGTGGTTGGTTTTGCTTTTAAATTCTTAAGAAGACTGCAGGCAGTATATCTCTGGGAGCCTATAAAGTTCACTGTGTTCAGCTTTCCTGCTCGGTTTAGGGTCTTTTGGAAGTATAAGCATTCTTCCTGGGTAATTCTTTACCATGGAGATTAAACACTGTGTGTTTGTGTGTGTGTGTGTGATAGTAATGAGGACAAGATTGGTCACATCTAGCCTGTAAATACAGCAGTGTTGCTAACCCACATACGCGTGCTGCTTTGCTGTTGCCTGTTGCAGAAGAGATCATCATCTCTTTTTTTTTTTTTCTTTGGTGTAAAATTTGGATACTGAACTCTTCACAACTTCATCGTGGAGGGCACACAGATCTGTTCATTGTCTAAAATTCAGTCTTAGTCTGCATTGTACTTCAGTGTGGTGTCTTTGAATTTCTTACATCTGATAACATGCTATTAGAGGGGCATGTAGCAATGCTTTTATGATGTTGCTTGATAACTAGAGAACAGGGCTTTTAGGGACTTGATTTATGTTGAGTGTTTTTTTATGAAATATTAGATAAGAATATGTGAAAAGTAGTGTAGCAACAGATTACCTATGGAATCATGCAAATAGGTTTGAAAGCTGTTATATCTAAAATTAATGTCAGATTAAAAAAAGAAAGCTTGCAAAGATTTCCCCAGTGTTCGTCTCTGGGCAGGGTGGCTGTTTATTTAAACTGGGACTTCCTCCTGACTGCTTAAAACAATAGAAAATGACTCTTAAACTAAAAGATTTTGCTTCTTATCTTAGATATAAATCCCTTGATAACAAAACAAAGAAAACAGGATGTATAATTCAAACAAGGCAAATTTCAGAGCTGTAGGATTCCCTGCCCATGGTAAGAGTTAGGTTTTGTGTGAACTAGAGAGGTTTCAATATCAGTAGCATTAAAAATGAGAGCAGTGTCCTGTTGGGGCAGACCAATGGTCATTCTAGTCCCATACTCTGTCCTGGAGGGTAGCAATAGGAGGAACTGCTTGGAAGAAACTACCTGCAGCCACTAAGCGATCCTTTTTCCTCCCCCTTTGCCAGGACCGTAGAATCCATTGTCTGATTTGAGATGTTTTGGGACATGCCTGTTCATTAATGTTATTATTTTTTTTTTTTTTAAGAACCTGTTATCCATGAATTCTTTTAATCCCTTTTTAGCTTGCTGATCTTATCTGCCTCCATAACTTCCTGTAGCAACAAAGTCCAGAAATTCACTGTCTCCGTATGTAACTTTTAACCTTTAGAGCGGTAGGGATTGATGTGAAGTCAAATCAAAAGTCCAAATTTGGCAACCGGCTTCACTTTTTCCCCTCATTGTGAGTTCTGCTTCTGTTAAGCAGTCTGTTTTATGGTATGTAGTACAGTATAGTGAATTTATTTCTTTGCAAGGGAAATGAAAAGGAGGAGCAATCATGTTGCTTGTGCTGCTGTAAGGCCAAAAGGGCATTGTTAATGTCCCTCAGTGGGGATTGAGTGGATATGCAGATGAAGTAGTTTAGGCTATCCAAATAGCACCTTCCAATTTATTCCTTTTAGCAAATAAAGGTCTGCAGTAGTAAGGAAAGATCTTTCTAAACATTTTGACAATTTTTTGACAGGTTACTTCAGTGATTGCTCTAGCAGTTTGTAATATTTTTATGAAACCGTTTCTATAAGTGTTCTTTGTGTATGTAGCACAGAGGCAGTACATGTTGCATAATTTTTATGGCTGGAGGGAAGAGCTTGAAACTCGTACAGCTCCTGTATATGACTTACACTGTGCAAGAGCAGGGCTTCCTTGCAGCTATTGCTTCAGGTCACTGTCCTGTTGCTGTACCTCCTTTGTTACTCATATTACAGGTCAGTACAGTTTTGCTTGTTTTTCTTTCGGGTTTTTTTTTTTTTTTTTTTAAACTGTACCTAGGTGGCTGTGTGTAGAGCAAAACACAGAAAACTGAAGTAGAAATCTTATGATAGAGAGGAATATTAAATTTGCAAGTTTAGCCCTGCAATCCTGAAATGCTAGTACTAAGTCTTCTTCAACTTTGAATTCATAGATCTTAAACGTTAAATTCACAGATCCCTTGTATGTCAGGGAAAAAATCAGTAAATTTTTATGGTGTGGTAGTATCAGTTGCCTCTTCCACATTCCTTTCCTCTATCTACTTTTTATGAGAGTTGTAAAACCCAACTGGAGAAAACATGGTGACCTCAGAAGATAGTTATGGTGGCAGCACTCTATATAGTGTGACTTTGACAGAAGTGTTTTACTTGACACTTGAGGTTTTCAGTGTAAGTATTTATTGCCTGGAAGAAAACCCCACCATCTATAATATCACGGTTAAAATCTAGTGAAATGCTTGAAATGACTCCTTTTTAAAGTCGTATGGTGGCTATTACATTTTTGTTGCTTATATTTGTGGGTTGGCATAGTTTGTGTATCATGAATGTTAGGCTTCCTCTGGGAATTTTAACATAAAATTCTGGATGTTTTAAGTCTTAATCTGACACTAATGAAGGTTTTGGGCTTGATACCCTCTACTGCTGTGAACAGAAGTAGTACTTCAGTGATGGAAGGTGCCAGTTTTGTTGCTGGGCTTTGGGTATTCAAGAGGTTAACAGCCTAATGTTGAAGTACAGGCAAGAAACTGATGAGTAACTCTTCCTGCTTTGTTCTGGGGAATCTGAAATGCAGTTTAAAAAAGTTTACCTTTAGCGTACACACAGAAGATGCATTTACTTATGTCAAGATTCAGATTCTTGTCTGACAGTTGCTAGCTGTAAAGAATAAACGTAGCTGTAGTAAGAAAACGTAGTTGTGTTCTAGTTCATTCAAAATTCAGTTAAGTTTCCATGTCAGGACCAAAAGCTGTCTTTATTTACGCCTGTAAAGCTCCCATTGAAAGAAGCAGAGGTTATATAATTTAAGTTTTGGCCAAACTACGTTCTTTTGGATGTTTTGGAACAGCAAATGATGCAGAAAAGGCCTTACTTGTCTTGTATGGTAGAATTACAAAGAGGTAGCACCTAGTAAGCATATATGTTGACCACAATGAGATGCCTTTATAGATAACTTGAGAACTCCATTTTAAGGTGAATAGCTTTTATAATACATAAAAACTCTGCTTTTTCTTTCCTTTAAAAACTGTTGTGAGCATAACGAATTATCTCTTTGATCCAATTAAGATGTCCAACTTTGCATTTAACTATTCTGTTTCTCTGCAGTATTTTTGCAGATAGCTAGCTGCAAAAATTAGAGTATACTTGGATGTTTCGAATGTAACGTTTTTATTATTTGTTCTGAGGAATCAAACTTCTTGACTGAAAAGCTGTTCGAGGTTTGATTTGGTTGTTGGTTTTTTTTTTTAATAAATGAATGTGCTATAAGTGTTTGTTCTGACAATTGTTTTCATAGGCACGTATAATACCATAAGCTAGATTAAAATACAAAAAATACTGCAATAAATCAAAATTCCTGCTAAAATTGTAGTGACAACAAATTGGTAATGAAATTCTGTTTATAGCAACTCGCTACTGTAATTGAATCATCTGGTTTGAGTTTTATCACTGGAGTACCTAAAATTGAATGTTGATGAAGGATGGACATGATTCTGGCTGTTGTCGCCCCATAAATCTTGCAGAGAACAGCATTTCTTGGCTGTTGTGATTTTACATTGGTGTAGAGAAAACAAACTGAACAAAAAGTGTTAAGCAAGAAGAAACAGTTTTCCAATCAAAATCAAAATGATGGGATTGTTAGTTAAATATAAGCATAGAGATTTCAAGTGAATTAAATCTAGACTGCATCAGGTAGACTAAACCGAGAGTACAGTACTAGTAATTACAGTATGTATTGATTTCACGCTATGGCTTTCTCTTCAGAGAAGGTGCTGGTGTATTGAAATTCTGCTTTGTAAGCGTTCTTAGCTGTTAGCAGGCTTGTTATCAATCGGAGACGGGGTCTGGATGGAGCCTTCAGTCACAAGTGCTGTCCCACCCAGGCTGCTTAGCCTAGCTGTGAGGAAAAGTTTAAGTGGATTCTGCAATAACTTGCTATTTAAGTAGACACCACTTAAAACTATATGAAACGTGGTACAATGATAGAAGTCAATGCTTTGGCTTCTGATCATAAAGAAGACTCAGAGACATCAGAAACTGCGTGCAACTCTTTAAGGTATAGGACTTTATGGAAAGTTATTTTAGCCTTAGAATCAAGGATGTGGGGCTTTGTAAGGCAGTTTTTTTTTCCTGGCAAAGTTGTAGTTTTTAAGACTTGAGACTGCTTTAGAATAACAAGTGATGTTATGATAGCAAAAAGTATTTCAAGTACTTGTGAAAGTTTGGGGAGAGACAATTTTCTTTTTCTTCAAATTAAAGATGTATTTTTCCATTACAGCTGTGGTCATGCAAACTCAAGACAGTGTATTCACTGATTCAAGCTAAAAATTGGTATGTGAAAAATGAGGACCTCTTGTCTTTCAGATTGCACTTTGAGTCAAATGACGTGCAGAGAGCAGGAATTTGAGCAGGCGTTCTGCAAACAGACCTTGTGTACCTTCTGACAGGCTCTTTTTTTTGATTCAATTTGTTAAAAATGTAACCTTTCCATATATGCTGGAGTCAAAACTTTCAAAACCATAAATTTGCTGTACCTATCTTGATGACTGCAAATATTGCTGATACATGCAAGTTTTAAGTCTGTGTAAGCTTCCATTAGCCAGTATTTCTTAAAACATGACTTTGTAAACAAAAGGAGAGCATGGATAGCACCGACCCAATTCTGGGGCAAAGAACATCTATGCAAACTCTCCTACGCAATTTTTTTCTCTGTTTTCTTGCAGACAGATTCAGACCAATCTATAACAAAAGGGAGCAGAGAAGGTTCTGTATTTCCTTTTCATCCTTTATACATATTTATGCACCTAGCGTGAAAGGTCATTCACAGTGGCTGGAGCTTTGGAGAGCAAAGAGCAGATTTCAGGACCAACACCAAATAGCACAAACGCAAAATGCTCGAACTTTTTTAGGAAGAGTGAGTTAACAGTTATTCAACCTTCAGCGGTCAGTTGTTTGAGTCTAATTATCAGAGTTGTCCCAAGGTGTTAGAATTTATCCAAATGCTGTAGGATTTTGGAGGAGAACCGATGCTCGGTTTCTCAGGGCCATTGGTAAGATAGATCGCTCAAGCATTTGTTGTTACTTATTGCTATGGCAGTAGTAGCAGCTAGAGGATAAACATCTGAAGTTATTGATAACTGAAGTTAAATTAGACTTAAATGTGGACTGCAGCATCTGAGAAGCTAATGCAGGTAAGCACAGCTGCAGAAGCACCTCTGGTAGGGTCGTGAACAGATACTAAATTGCCGTATTTGCGATTGCCAGGCACCTGCAGATGTTTGCGCTGGCTAACATCCTTGGGTTTCTAGAACTACTCAAGTACAACAGAGCATTTTGAGCATTTTGGTAGCAACGTTGACAGTGCACTACACGTGAAGAGAAGCTGTACATGCTCAGGAATTTTGGAACCATCTGTACCCCAGAACTTTTTAAAAGAAGCAGATAAAAATCCAGACTGCTTGAGGGGAAAAAAATTGACTTTTTTTTTTTATCAGCTGGAACAAACACAATTTGAGTAACCACAGTGGAATGAGTTTCTCCCAGCACCTTTATAATCTGAAAGAACTGAAACTCAAGTAGAATAATATTAAAAACAAAATGATCAGTTTTACTGTGTTAAAAATTGTTGGGAACAGCAACTAAGAGTCTGTTGCTAGACTATTTAGGGATTGGTTGTTTCATTTTAAGGAAAATTACTGCTAAAGGCTAATGGGTTCTAGAAGTTATAAAGACAGATAACACTTGATGTTGATTATTCATCCTCACTCTTCTTTCACAGTCTCCCATCCTTTGTGAGGGCCATCCATAAGAATATGTCACAATGCCATATGGAGTATCTCCTGGTTCTCGGAATAGTAATGTGAATGCCTCCTATGAAGGTAAAGGAGGGATTTCTGTTTTGTTTCTTCCTCCCAAAGAAGTTCTCCTTACATGTGCTACCATATGTAATATTTGAAACTTGGAATGAGAACTTTTGTCTCTGATAACTTGTCTGAAATCTTTAGGACACATGCTACTTTTTGACCTTTAAAACATACAATTTAGTCTCTCCATCAGCATATGGGAAACACTTAATTAGGACTATTATTATGCAAGCGCTGGCCTCTTTTTTTGGGGGGGAGACGTTTATTTGTCAGCAGTCCTGAAAGTCTTTGGTGTATCTTGTGGAAAGTGTATCTAAGGAGGCAGAACGTTCTGCTTTAACCATAAAGAGCTCATTCTGTAATTTGTTATCCTGGGACTCAGAATTAATCAGGTGCCAACTCATAATTTACCAGGAACATTTCTAGACACGACTGCATTTGAGGGACTGTTTATCCCAGGCAGATAGGCCGAATGCAAATCAACTGGAAAGGGTGAGAGAAAACAGTGAGAACATTTCTAAGGGTATAAAGCCGTGTCTCGCTGTTGATGAGGTATTCTGAATTCAGTGTGTGTTTTTTGAGAAGACTCTCTTCTATTTCCTAAGCTACTAACGTAAGTGCAAGTGTTTAGATCCTTGTTCAGTTGGTTTCTTACATTTAACTTTGTCTTTCGAACGTTAAAGGAACTTGGGCTATTCTGGGCATCTGGGTTTTTTACTGCCACAGATACTGAGGGCCATGATGGAGAGGCTCAAATGACACAGCATGGTGTTTTGGGCCACCAGCTGGTGCTGTAATTGCAAATTAGCTGAGCTGTAGCTTCAGATCCTAATAAAGTTATGCATGCTCCTTGGGCATTTCTCAGACATGGGACCAGAGCCATGGTCTGGGAACACCTGAGCCAGATTCATTTGGCTGATTGATTCTTACTCCTTACCTTCCGAAACAGCAGCCTGCTGATCTGAAGACGATAAAATCAGCACCTCCTAAGTGCTGCAATATATTTAGTGACTCTGCTGGATCTTGGCCTTACTTTGCATAGAGCCAGCGTCCATCTCTTCTGTGGCAGGGTTCATCCGCAGCCGATACCTGCGAGCGGAGTGCACTGGGGCGGCGAAGTCTCTGACTTGCATCACTGCCCGGGGGGATCCGTCCAACGGGGTTCTGTCCCTCCCTGCAGAGGTGTCAGGAAGGGGTGCTTGCAGCTTCTGCTTGGAAGTGTGCTCTGGCAGTTGCAAGGCTGAAGGGCCGCCTACGCACAGGGACGCTCCTACAATACCGAGTTGAGAAGCAAGAATCAAATAAGCTTATCTTGACATATCTAACTTTTTCAGGATCTACTGTGAGATTTCACGGTATTTCTAAATAGCCTGTTCCAGTATTTCATTGCTGTTACTGTTAGGGGAATTTTCCTGTTACTTTCTTGTTTATGGGGGATGTTGTTAGTACGTTCCCAGGTTTTTTCCTCTGTATTGCATGGTTTGCTCCTTTATTTTGTAATCCCCATATCTTCTTTTGATGCACTTCTGCCTTCCCAAGTGTTTTCCAGTTTTTGTCTGCTGTGGTCCAAAACGTACTACTTTGTGCTCATGTTTTTAGAAAGCCAATTTTCCTTATGCTTTAGATTTTACATCTACCTCCATTTTACTAATTATTTATATGGTAATGTTTTAGATATCCAAACCGTATAAAACCATATCCTTAGCGTGCGGTGCTTCACCCCCTGCCTTCCCCGAGTAAGTTGGGTAATGATGAAAGGTGGTACCTGTCTCTTCTGTGTGATCTCTTGTCCTTCCTGGTGGCAAGGTCGTACTTTGCCTATAGTCTTGAATGTGCCTGCGTTACCTGAGCCGGATTATTACAAACAGTTCCCAAATGACCACTAGCAGTTACAATTTTTTTTTTTTTCCGCATTCACTATTTTATGGCAAGCTACTCATCGATAGTTTTGTCACAGGAAAGGTTGTACAGTGCTAAATCTTACATTCCACAGATAACTGGGAATCTAGGTTTTTATGAGCATGTTTTTCATACTTGGGGGTAGATTTGCCTCTCAATAGGAAGTTTCTGCTCTTGGCAGTAATGATACTATTTGAATCGTTTTGGCTAAGCCAGTGTTAACATCTCTAGATCTTACAGTATGAATACTGGTTACTTAATAGAGGTGAAGAAACTCTGTGTTATACATCTGGTTTTTATGCAAAGTTAAAAAAAAGAGAATTGTATAAAGGTATTCCCTATTGGCTTATGCTGCTCTATAAAAAGACTTCGTTTGTATTTTCATGAGTCTGCTCCATAAACTGGACATCTTTATCTGACGCAGCAGTGGTTCTGGGTAGTTCTGGAGGCTGCTTCACCCCTTTGAAGGCTTTTCTAACTGTTTCTTTAGCTGTTGAGGTGAAGGAAACACCGGTGCTCATGGTGGGTCTCACTGTATGCTGTGTTTTGTGAGGAACTGTGAATAGTATTTGGTCCATGCCCAGAGTTTTCCAGTTGCTTTGAATGCTCATTTAAAATGTATTGACGAATTCTTTTTTTTCGGACCATTGTTAGGCAGGAAGAGGTAAGACTGCATGCTGGTGCTTGTTATTGTATTTTTTCATTTGGATGTTTTCTTTAAAGTGACTATCAAAGTTTGGGGCTTTTCTGTGTTAGTTTCGGGGTTTTTTTGAGAATTCTTGCTCCTGTGAACATCTGTGTGTGCGTCTGCTTCATTTAACAGATATGGAAGAACTCTGCCCGATGTCCCTGCTAGTGGAGGGAGCTGTGTTGCCGTATCTAGATTTAAATACACTTTGTGTCCTGCTTTGGGTACAGATGATGCTGTTCGTCTGACCAAGTACCATAAGAAAAACAGCTACTGACATTAAAACTACTGTTTTTAACAAGGCCTGGATTTGATTAGGCTGCCTAGGTCACTGGCAGCCTTTGATTGCTGGAATAAAAGCTGAAGTAACTGGTTTCTAAACCAAACCAGAACTTTGGATTATTCAGTGGATTGTGCTGACGGGGTAGCTACCCAGTTTGCTGGGGCTTCTTTTCTCCTATGGTCTGAAACAGCCTTTCTGTAGCATTCTGCTTTGTTCTCTCACTGCTGGGAATCAGAACCTTGAGTCCCCCCCGCTTGTTTTTGCTTCTATGAGTCCATTTGTCTTAATTTTAATTTTGTAAAAAGCCGTGAAGCACTTCTGAAGCAACTTGTGTGAGGATGCAGAAGAGCTGCATGGAGTAGCATGTGCTTCTAATAGTTTATGCTTACATTATCCTCACTGGCATGCTGGTAGATGGATTCAGAAGTAACGTGCAGTCTGACAAAATATGATTAGTCTGCACTTATTGGTACACGTAGTGTCTGGGAAACCCTGATGTAAGTCTTGAAAGGCTTTATCTCAACAGTCTTGCTTGGTAGCCTTTGGGAGCTTTTTTTCCAAAACAAATGACTCACAGCCCTTAGGTACTTTGCAGATGCAGTGAATGCTGTCCTTTGTACGTGGGGGGAGGGAGAACAAGCAGTTTACCTTTTTGCTTTTAAAGGCAATGATAAACTTCAAAAACAAAACAAAAAACCCACAACTGATATGCTGATGCAGGGGAGAAAAAAGGTCATAATGGAAAAAAGTTACATAAGTTAATATAATTTTCTAAAGTCTATAATAAACTTGTTAGTGTTTTCTGGAACATGACCTTTTCATTTTATGCATACAGAAGTGTAAGCTCAGTTCTGTTGACTTTGTTTCGTGTTACATTAACCAAATTTTACTGTTACATTTCATCACATGCTCTTTAAAAAGTGGATTTGGACAACTGAATATGCATAAATGGAAAATGGATTATACTATATCAAGGACCCGCTAACTGAACTGTGGTTGTAGCATATGCCCACATATGGCATAAAACTGATAATAAAACTTCTTTTCTCTGTGTCTCCTCACAACATACATATTTACGGTTGGTAGTGCAGTCTGCCTGTTTTTGTTTGCTTACCTTAAGTTTGAAGCTGATCACATAATATATTCCAGAATATGAATGCTTAGCTAGTCCGAAAATGCAATATTGTGTTAAGCCCCTTGTCTTGTGCAACGCTTACCTAAAAGAGTGCTTTTGTGGGGCAGGTAACAACTGAAGATAACCAGGTCTTGTTAAGTGTGTAGCTGGTGTTATCAAATTGATGTGTGCGCTACAGCATAGTAGCGTATGACTACAGCCTGAGTTAGCCCCCACCCCCTAAGCAAACAGAAAAACCGCACCAAAAACCAAATGAAAAAGCCAAAACTGCCTCAAAATCTTTGTTTGCCAGCAGAACCTGCTAATGCCAGTGATATTGACGGTGAGTAAATGCAACAAATCTGGAAGGCCCTGGTTAGAGAGTAGGATTCCCATACCTTCTGTTAGAGGGAAGATGCAGGACACTCCCTGTGTGGTTTAAAGATTAAACTTCTGAAGTGCTTGTTAGAAGGGTGTCATGACACTGGAAAAACCCAGCCTAGCAGTAAATGCTGTAAATAGCAGAACTTTGTCCTGTGGTATGAAACTTAAGATATCTTAGCACTTAAATGACTATCACAGACAGTAACATAATAAATTAAAATGCTGATTAAAATAATGCAAGGTTGCCTGGAAAAGGTGGTTTCTAAATGAAGTTATAGCTGGAGAGGAAAGATAATACAATGGTTGGACTGTTGATCTAGACTAATGAAAGCTACATTAAATTTCTAGCTCTATAACAGCCATCTTGTATAATGAAAGAGGCCCAGGGGATGCCAGCTGGATTGTGCTGCTTTTATACTTTAAAATAGCATTTTCTGATAATTACTGCTGGATTAGCTGAACTAGTGAAAATCCTTGTTCAGATAAAGCTTTCCAGCACTTGCAGTTAGCACAAACCTAAACAATGGATATGCTGATAAGGAGTCTTCATTTTCTAGTGTGAGCAAAATCATTCTTCAGCTCACCTTTGCGTTACAGTTACTCCACTAAATCATTTATTAGCACAAATAACCAATGAATACATAATCATGCATTTAAAAATTCTTTTTCCAGTTGGAGCTTACAAATTTTATTTTTTTTTTTCCAGTTGGAAAGCAGTGATTAGTATAGGTCTCTAGCTTTTTATTCCTCTGATGTATTTTTAATACTTTTAATATTAAAACTGCAGAATAAAAGCCTTAATTGGCTAGAGCTGCTGTTGTTTGGGCTGCTTGTTTTGGTGCTTTCTGGACTGAATTTATACTTTCAATTTAATGAGAAGTATTTGCTTCTGTAATGATTCACTGAAGAAACTTAGGCAAGAAAAGATTAGCAGGAAAATTAAGTACAAAGTCGTAGTAACCTATGCACTACTTTCAGTTTAAATACTCGGCTTTCAACGTGAGATAAACTTAAGGAGGAGATAGAATAACTGACATCTGATTATAACTAATACTAGAAAAAAGTGTGTAAACATCTCTTCCAGTTTTGATAGTAATGCAATAAATGCACTCATTAGATCAGGGGTTTTTTGATCTTATTGCTGTTTTGAAATCTTTATTTTCCTGTTTTTCTAGTAAAGAAAGCCAGTAACTACTTTTCTCCCTGCCCTAAAAGGAAAAACTATTTATGCCAGAACTTTAAGGGACTTCCCGAGTAGTGCTGGTAATACCATTGTGTATAAAAGACTTATACAATGGAATTTTTTTATATAATGCATTATGTGTGCAATATAACATATGAAAATATAAAAATCTGTAGGCTTTTTTCTTTCGAGTACTGTTGTCTGCAGATTTAGCCCACTCTGGAGTCAAATCTTGTGCCCAAATGCAAATAGAAATTCACATGCAGAGGTTTGGATTTGTTGAATAATTATTTGTGCTTGTTCATGCAGATATACTTAAGAAAGCTATGAATTGTCCTGTCTGGGAAAGTTTTAAATTGAAAGGATTCTTGGGAAATACCATCTTTTGCTGCTATCAGCAGTAGATGTCATGCAGTTTTTTCTAAAACTTTGGAGCAGAGGTAGGTGGCATTGTAATGGAACAGAAGTTCTTCAGGTGAACATGGATATGTCTCTCTTACTGTAGATCTCACTGTTTAACAGATTAGTTTATTGAAGATCAATATTATTGTGAAACAGAGTTGTCTTCTCAGTCTTAAAATTCAGGTTTTGTGTTGAAACATTAGCGTTTGCAACTAACAACTGGGGCCACAACTGTTTCTCGCTGTTTAACTTAGTAACTTTTTCTGGTGTGAAGGTAGATCTCAATGACAATATTTAAGAAGCTAGCAAACAAACCATCCCAAAATTGGGGAAATAAAGTGTGGCAATCGTAGACAATAATTACATTGCCAAAAGGTTTGAAATACTAGAAGAGCTGCCATCTGGAAAAACAGTGTATAATGTCATGATAAAGATGTTGATCAATTTTATAACTTCTATGAACTTGCATCACAATTTAGTCATTTCTTGTATCTGTGTGTTGTCTGCTCTGGAGTAAGACTGCTCTTTGTGTTATTTTCACAAGGTAACCATTTTTGTAGAGTTTTGATGATAGACCTGTTTCAGAGAGGCAAGATATGTTGAAAAATAGTTTTTGTTTTACTCATTGAGATGACAGTTCAAATGCCCCTTTATATTAGCTACTCTACATGGATAAAACCCCTTCAAACAAGTGTTTAGAGCACACATCTGCATTGATATGCTTCTGTTCAAGGGCTCTGCGCTTACTGCCACTTCACTTTAGCTGCTTAATTTTTATTGCAGGAGATGCATGAAATAGCTGACATTGTGAGAAAATCAAACAGCTTCTACTCGATGGTTTGTGGTGCATCTAGATCTTCCCTTTTTCTAGGACAGAACATCAGATGTAATGAATGCACAAATGTTAATGTTAATTATTAACTAGCTTGAATTAGTTACTGCAATTGTCTGTTGCTGTTCAAAGTTAAAAGTGGGTCACTGAGACTCAGAATACTTTTGCCATGAATTCTAGCATTGATTTTTGTATTTCTGTTTGTGCTGTTCTTTGGCTACTACTTTGGAGAGAAAGAGTAAAACCTTCAAGCCTTTTGCTTATAGCCTCTTTTGTGTAAAAGTAACCTGTCCCTTCTCTTAGAATTACAGTAGCACATGTATTACAGGACAGAGTCATCTGAATCCCTCCGCCAGCTCCTGAAAAAGGATTTTCTTTTTAAATCAAGCATGGCTACCACAAAACAGTGCTAGAATTTTTAGATCAAATCACCTTTACTACCTTGTCATCAAAATCGTTACCTGATGAAGCCAAACTTCGGGAAACGCAAAATTTTTTACTGCTTGTTGTTAAATAGCACTGTATGAAGGATATTCAGAGGAAAAATAATCACAGGTCTGAATGATTGTAGGTTAATTGAAGCTGCATTTAATAGAAGAGTGTATGAAAGTGGGTTTATACCTAAGGGACTAGATTTTGAAAAGACAAGCCTTAGTACCTTGAGGGAAGTGTATTAGTAAAAATTGCTGGAAGAAGTGAGGAATCGGGGTGCATGTAGGGTGGAATCAGGACTTTCTTCAAGTTAGAGGCTAAAATCTTGACTGACTTGAAGTCAAACTTGGAAGAAGGGCTTCTGAAATAGCTGTGTGAGTAACCACTTCAAGAAGAGTATTAATAATAAGTAGGGTATAGGAGGAGTGAAAAAATAATCGCTCATTTTAAAAGTGATATTTAGAGATTAAATGGAGTGGGAAAGAAATCAGAGTTATTCAAAATAAGGTTGAATTAGACTTGCCAAAAAGTAATTTGGATCAAAGAAGAGAAGAGTGAAAGAAAAATGTGCTATTCAGTGAGTAAATGCAGTAGTTTGGCATGAAAGTTGAATTCATATTTTAACATAGGTGATAACTTCGACTGTGTTCAAAGGCAAATGTAAATAAACCATAATTGAAGTGGAAGCAGAATGCTTCCAGATTGAGTCAGCTTGGTGATGATAATCTCTCCTTGAATTATGGTGGAATTCATATGTGGAAACCCGTGCTCAAAAAGGGGAGCAGAGCTTTACTGTAGATAGGCGTACAAGTGGAAATTTAGTATTCCTTTGTTTTGCAGATTATCATAAATGTCTATACTGACTACACAACATGAGAACGCTCATTAGGAAATAAGGACAAGGTTGTCAAGAGGTGTGTTTGTATTTGAAGTATTTTGTAGTAAAGACTTGTTAAGAGATTTCAGAAATTCATGAATCAGTCTTACATGCTTTGTTGGGAGGAGAGTACGCAAGAAGCAAGGCTTATTGCACAAAAGGCTCTGTCTTTTTGTCTTGTTGACCAACCATAGGTAATTTTACCACAATGTTTTTCACTTTTTGTTGTCTCAGAAGTAATTATTGAAAATGGTAAGATTCTGTTTAACATGAATGTAGCCTATTTTTTTCTGTTTAAAAGATTTCTACAACTTGTTCATTTAGTATTATCAGTTATTCTTATTTCTAATATTTCCTGGTTTTTTTTTAAAGGTGATTTTTGTGTATAATTGATATCAAATCTAAAAATGTGAAGTGTGTGTATTGAAAATATATGTGTGTGTTTGTGTGCGCGATAAGGAGCTGGCATGAATACTAGAACAGTTTACTAAGCTGCTATGGCAAAGTGCCAGGTTAGGAAACTTACTTAAGCCTTTCAAGCAGAGAAAATTGCTGCCTCTTGCATATGCTTTAGAATACATGTATTGCTTTCTAAAGAAGAATAAGATGGAGTAGAATAAATAGGGCACAAGATTAAGCTTTTAGCAGTACATTTATTTTAGGTAACAAAGCATTTCAAGATTGACTTGAGAAAATTGAGGTGTTGCTTTGTCTTTGTTTTTGCTGCTTTTTGTGAAGAAGAGAAAATAGCTTTGTGCTAGGTACAGTATACCTTTTCAGAATATTAGGATTATTAACATGATGGATACTTCTCTGGTTTTGTAGTTGCCTATAAAAATGTTAGTAAACTTTTTGTTTCAGTAACTTGAAACTACCCTGGTTGTGTTTTTTCTTATTTTATAATGGTTTTAGAAAATGCTAATAGTCTTTAGGAGGAATCTTTGTTATAGTTATAAGCACATCTGTAATGCTTAGTGTCATGTAGCACCATGGCTTGGAAATTAAATCATTTGAGTAGGATATTCTCTACTTTTGGGGTGTTCACTGGGCTGGTTGGTTAGGTGGGAGGAAGGAGAACGGGATGTTTCTCAGGCACTGCTGTTCAAACTGAAAGCTGAGTTTAATTTATTCAGCGGAAGGTGGCCTCCTCGGTGAGCAAGGTGCATCTGTGCTGGCTTACCAGGCACAGCGTTTGTGAGCACTGAGGTATTTAGTTGCGCAACATTATAGTGATGAAGCTAGGGTTTTTAATTGGAGATGGAGATTTTTTTCTTTGTTTAAAAAAAGTTAACCACTTTTCAGTATCTCAGTATTGTAAAAAGGTATGCTGACACCTTTCTTCTGCAATGTTTGGTAAATAATGACTGCTGTGCCAAAGAAACTGCAATTTATAAGACTAATATAAGTTTGTTCAGTTTTGAATTCTTCCATGGCTTTCTTGTGAACTTAATGATGAATAAATTCTGTGTCCTATGAGCTACTTCTGTGTGAAAATGCAGGCTAGTCGTAGTCAGTTTTTACAGTTCTTCTTCTGGCAGGCCATAAATCAGGTGAGTGTTTGAAGCATACAGAAAAAGAATACTATTTTTTGAAACGGGCCTTTTCCTGTCCAGTGTTTCTAAATCGGGGAGAGGCATCTCTCTAGTGAACATCTTCTCCAGGGAAGTGAGGAAGGAGCGGGTCTCCGTCCGATCTGCACCTCTAAGGCCTGCTGCACTGCGTGGCTTAATTCAGGGCCGGTTCAGAATAGCAGCATAGGTGCAGCTCATCTTACTGCTAGTTGGTAGTAGGGGTAATGTGTGATGAGCCGGAGATGGGTGAGATCGAGAAGCAGCGACACGGGTGAGGAGCTGGAGTTAGTGTTGAGCTTGGTGATGGGGAGAGGTGGTCTCACATGGAGGACTGAGAATGGCACCTATCTGGGATGAGGGGAGTTGAGGAGTCCGTCATGTTAACCAAGGGCTGTGGAGCGAGTGAAGTAAAGGCAATTGCTGGGGCAAGAAAACATAAGGTAGAGGAGGCAGGGAGACAGGAGAGAGGAGGTGAAGGAATGGGGTGATCGCATCAGGTAGCGCAGTAGATGTGAAAAGGGAACGCTTTGGATGAGGACAGAAGGAAGAGAAAGATGCAAAGAGCTTTGGCATACAGGAAAGCTGGACTGATCTAAGCAGCCTTCTCTTGGAGAAAGGCGTTGAGTAATACCGGGATCAGCCTTCACAGGTATTTGTCTCATCTTTTCTGAAAAAGAATCTTGAAAGGGGATTCTAGGAACTTTTCTTAACTGTTCTGGAGCATAACTACAGTTATAATTAATTTCTTCTAACGTTTGACCAAAATTTATTCTTAAAGGTTTTTTCTTCTTCCTTTTCCTGTACAGGGAAGACAATTTGTCACCTCCTTTTTTTAAAACCACATTTTACTTTTTCTGCCTTACTCGAGTGGGAGTACTGATTTTGATTCCCATCTATTCATCTGCTGGGTGCTTGAAAAAAGAGGTGGGGGGGGGGGTGACGGGGCCACATTAGGATTATTTAAGTATTGCATATAAGATGTTTGGAGTACCTTCCACTTCACTCTGAGCACTGTCTTGGTTGAAGTAATGTGCTCAAATTTCTCTGTCTCACTTCACTGTGCCTCTAATAGTTTCACAGGGTATTTTGGTTTTCTTAATAGTAGAAAGAATGATGAGAAGTTTAGGAAGAGCTACAAATTGGTAAAGACTGAAAACTTGGTTGGTTTGATCTAGAAAGGAAGACACTGAGGGCTCTGCTTTCTCTTGGATCTCTACTTACCAAATCCTTGAGTTCAGTGGTTTTTGTTTTGCTCTCCCTTATTCCATCCATAATTGAGAACTATAATGTTTTGTCTCTCTTTCACAATCAAATTCAGTGAGTTACTCTGCTAATCATAATAATCTAAAATAGCTTAGTAAAATGCTATTTTAAATATTCAGGCATTTATTTTGTAGTACAGGTCAGCCATATGTAGTTTATTTAAACCTCTTACTTTTAGACATTGAATATTAGAACTACTACTAGTGTTTAAGATCTTTATTTATAGGCTACAGAAGGAGAGGCTGGTGGAAACTTCAAGTGTGAAATGCATGGTGTTATTTTTGGGAAGAACATTCCAATAAAATGAGGTGCTAAGGCAGTTATTGTCATAAATAAGGTACTTATGTCTGCAAATCAGTGGGACCTTCTCAAAGGAATTTTATTTCTTCTAGAATCATAGAATGACTTAGTCAAGGTGGGAGTCCTCAGAGTTCATCTGCTCCTGTGCCCTGCTTGGAAGGGGCCACCCTCTAAGTTAGGTCAGGTTGCTCAGGGCCTTGTCCAGCTGAATTTTGAAGTCTCCAAGGATGGAGATTGCACAGCTCCTCTGGGCAGCCTGTCCCAGTGTTGAACTGCTCTCTTGGTGCAACTTTTTCTTATCTGGTTGAAAGCTCCTTTCATGCAGCTTTTGACCATTACCTCTCATCCTTCTCTGGTGCACTTTGACTCTGTGTTCTCTGTAATGGCCTATTAAGCAGCTGAGAATGACAGGTTCCTGCCTTACCTTAAGACTGAACAAACACAGCTGTCTCAGCCTCTCCTCCTTTTTCTCTAGCCCCCTTAATGGTTTTCTATTTGCTTTGCTCTAATTTGTCAGTGTCTTTCCTTCTTCTGGGGAGCCCCAAACTGAGCACAATGTGCCAGGTATGGTCTGAATAGAGGGGAATAATCACCTTCTGCAGCATGGTGGTTATTTTGTCCCAGGTGCAAGTTTTTGCTCTTACCTTTGAATTTCTTGAGGTTTCTGTTGGCTGGTTTCTCCAACCTGCTGAGACTCCTCTGAACAATAGGTCTGTTGTCCAGCATATCAATCTATCCCAATTTAGGGAAAGCCATCCACAGACTTGCTGAAGTTGCGTTCCATTCCATTTTCCTGGTCATTAACAAGGACATTAGACAGTACCAGAGCCGGTATTGACCCCTGAGAAATTCACCAGTAACAGCTTACCAGTTAGATGCCAAACCGCTTACTGCAACCCTTTGAGCCTCTGGCTCCCTGAACCTTGGTTCTTGCACTGCTGGAAGATGGTCACGACATTTGCCTTTTTCCAGCTGTCAGGAACTTGATCTTGTCTTGATCACCTTGTAAAGATGTTAGAGTGGCCTCACGATGTCACCACCTAGCTACCTCCACCCTCGCTGGGTGCATACTATTAAATTCAATAAACTTTCTGTATCCAATTTATCTAACTGGGTCCCCTAACTTAATTTTCATGTACTGCAGGTAGTACTCCAGTACTTACACACACCTGGGAAGTCCGAGAACAAAACTTTACAGCAGGCAAATACGTGTAGCCTTTTCTGTGTCCGTTGCTGCTAGATAACCTGTCTCATTTCTGCAGTGGACCCACATTTTCCTTGATTAATTCATGTTAATGTCAACTCGGTGTTTAAAAACAAGTGCTCAATTAACAAAATATTATTTTTACTTTCGCATTTTTTAGGTGAAATTAAGTTTTAGAAAGACACTTCATACAAGAATCTTTCTTGTAATGAACAGTGAATTGCATATTCATATATTAACACTGGGGCTATAGTCTCTCAGTCAAAGATCAGCCACGTTGCCTTTACACAGCTCTCTACATCAGAGGCAGCCATTATATTAAATAGGTAATGTAAAAATGCTACTGTATTGCTATTCCAGGAGGAGCTGGGTATTCTTTATCTGAAAGTAAAATGAGTTACATGATCCGCAGTGATGGTAATGTAATGATGGATTCTGTTGCAGTGTGTGTTTGGGAACTCAGATTGCCTGGGGAATCTGGACTCTGAAAGCTGTGATTCGTACCATGTGTCGAAAGCTTAAGAAATTACATAATAAGGTCACTTTTTGTTACAATATGTATAGAAGATAGGAAATGTATGTTAAGTGGTTTTTCACAGGAAATCATCAACTGTCAGTCTAGTTGCTGAAGATGATGTTGTTTTTCATGCCCACTTAAAAAGGCTTTCCACAGTATGGCTGGGCTCAGATTCATGGAATTGTAGCAAGGAAAGCAACAAACCATCAAAAATAGGCTATTTGTAGGAAAGAAGTAATGTATCTGGCTAGCTTTTGGCTCTGGTCTTTAACTTAAAAGATTTGAACTTTTAAATCTGTCATGATTGTTCCTACTCAGTAAAGGTATTGGTTTTATGGCTGTTAGCTCTGTTCAATTACAGCGTACCCTGGTGCTTACAAATTGGTTCATTCCCAGATTGTGCTGTAGAGCTTGTTTTCCATTAGCTTTGTCAAAAGGTAGACAAACCGAGAAACTGATTTTTGATCAAAACCTGCCTTGAGATGGACGAAGGATCGCAGCAGGAATCTTCTGCTCCTGTTTTACTGTTGAAAAAAATCACTATCCAGGCAGTACTAACCTTACTGTGGCAAAACCTTCGGCTTGCAATGCCACTGTATCGAATCTGCATTGAGGAAACGTAATCCATTTAAATTACTGCATAGATTCCGCATAACCTTTTAGTGTAAGTAAAGTAGTAAATGCCCTTAAGAAATATGTTTGAAGAATCAGTGGAAAAATGGATTTGATTATAACAATGCAGTGTTTTCAGGAAAAATATCTGGATAAAGTACCAGAAATGCCAAGAGAACACCCTGTGTAAGAGGATAAAAGAAAACAAGAATATGGATGGGTGCATGGAGGAAGCATCGACTGAATTATCTTATTTCATGGTTCTATGGAGTCTAAATGTAAGACTTCATTTTACCAGTATAAAAATAATGGCTACAAAGGTTTCTGCCCCCCTCCCCCAGTGCAAATGCATTATAATGGAATAGCCAGCCACTGTGTAGTACTGATTTTTTTTTCCCCCCCCCAAACATCTGTTGGAAACATTTATTGAAAAAAAATCTTCATGATTCTTTATAGGATGAAAAATCTAGAAAATTCTAGAAGAAACTGGGAAAATATTGCTTTTGTCACTTGCAGGTTGGTTCATTGAAAATCCTATCTGAAAGGTAAATAATGAAGGCTTTTAATAAAGTACTTCCATGAAGTTATCACTAGGTTTACATACAAGGCAAGGACCAAATCTTGTGTATAAAATTCTGATATGTCCAAGCTCTTACTTGTTCATCTCATAACTTGGAGTTTTAAGTAAACCTGGTATTTTTTTGACAGTAAAGTTTGGACAAACTTTATAATGTCTGATTGTTCAAAGTAAATTCTTCACTGAGATTTAAAACCTCACATTTGGTTTTAAGCATCCAAAGTATTGTCTGTACCAAGGCTGAGCATGCTTTTTGGACACATATAACATTCTAGTGCTGCATTTTTTTCAGTCCAAATTAGTTATAAGGAAAACCTTGAACCTGAAGTGCAAGCTGTGAAAAACTGTTCCTCTTAACAGACACAAAAATAGATAAATGTCTGGATAGTACTTTGATACAAACAAGTAAAGGGAAAAAAAAATCAAGGTAACCTATAGAAAATTAAGTGATGAAGTCCTGAGTTGGATCGTGACTTTTTAGATGACGGTTTTGAGAATCTCTGGTTTTATAGAAGGCAATGTATAAAAGTTGAGTGTTATTCTTCCTTTTTAAAAAGCAAGACAGCAAATGATCTTTTCTTTTGTCTGCTGAAGTAATTGCTTAAAAAACACCCCTTCCTTTGTGTATTACATGATTTTAATTTCTGTTCCTGTTTGAAAACTGATACCTGGGTTTGGGTAATCATGTAATCTCTCTAGTTTAAGATTTGAGAAGTGACTTCTTGTACCGGTTAAATAGTTCCTTGCCTGAAATGTACACACGCTAGGTATCTTACTGTCATCTTCAATTTGAGATGAAAATTGGAACGTTGATTTCAGAGAGTATTTATGAATTTAAGTTTAGGGTGGAGATTGTAACTAAAGATAATTAGTCACATATGTATAATAATATATAATAATGTATTAATATTATCGTATATTGTATTATTGCATATTATATATATGGTTAGCCATCATTAATTTCATGCTATTCAAAATCCATTGTTTTCAGTGTGCTATTATTAATTCCTATCAATCCTTTGTTTTTATTAAGGTTGGTCTCTGTAGTATGGCAATTTCTTGGTTTGACTGTCATCATATTCTCTTGGATATCCCTGATTCCCTTTGAGTTTGAATAGATTAGGGATTAGCACTTATTGATGTCAAATTACTCTGAAGTCCGGCTATCACTTTGCTACAATGGACCACCAACACGCCACCGGTTTATATGTTAAGATGGTTCAGAACTTTACAGTACTCTTCCTTTATCGAAACGTTGACGTAACTTCGGTGGCTTTTGCTGCTTTTTGCGCTGTCTGTGGCTAGAACACGTTCTTTCTTCCAGTTTCTCAGGTCTCCATTCCAGGTAGTTTCAGCTTGTGTGCTTTCTCTAAGTGTTATTGTCCGTTTAAGAAACAATTTATACAGAAATTTTATGATGATGAGTATTTCTAGAATGCTTTTCTAGATTGTGAGTATTTCAGTCTGACTCCAGCATGCGTTTTCAAACTGAAATAACATTTCCTAATGAAAAGAATAGGTGAATTTTTATGTGAATCAGCATATGACAAACCTAGAGACAATATTGAATTGCCAACTCAAAATTACTTTGTCCATTGTATGAAATACTCATATGTTAAATATGGCATGTGAAACAACGTTGGAAAAAAAATTGCTGGGGTTATAAATTGGTAATTCTGTGTGAAAAATAGACTTTCATTTGACAACAAGCTGCTGTTCTAAATAATATTTATTTTTCTACCTGAGTGTCTTGCAATTATTTCCTTCACCTGTTTGATTTTCACCTGCTGCTATGGAGCAAGCTAAAACTGCAAAATCATGAAGGAACAGATTTATAGCAACAAGAGAAATTTATTCTGTAAATTGAAATTGCTCCAAGAGCAGACTGCTCTTAAGTTAATGTTAAATGCTTTTATGCATGAGATGAAAAGCAATTTTCTTTCAGTGGAAGGCGCTCATTGAGCAAAGAAAGTTTAGGTTCAGGAAACTGTATACCAAATAAAACTCTGGAATGGAGTGTTGCAGAATTCTGTGTCAAAAGCAAAGCACCTTTCCTTTGCCAGCTGTTAGTCCCAGTGTTTAGATACAATTTCCCCTGCTCCTCAGCAGGAGTAGTTTTATTTCTAAATAAAACTTTCCCATACAGGATTTCCCTCTGCTTTCTGATGTTGCAGCTAATCTGTATTCTGAGCAGTTCACGAGGAGAGAAAGTGGGAGAGATGAATGAATCTCTCGGTTATCAGAGACAAAAAAAAGTGGGAGAGATGAATGAATCTCGCAGTTATCAATCAAAAGTTTTCTATGCACAGGCAAGTACTAACTCGTTAGCAGGAGAGCTGTTAGTGAAGCAATCTGGAACTACTCCCTCTGCATTCACCTCCCATATGAACAGCAGCTCTTGTTTGAGTTTGACCTGCTGGAAGAAATCAATCACCATGCTTGTCCTCAGGGGGGTTATAGTGTCAGAAGAAGAATCTGCATGAGAAACAGTCAGATAAATCGGCTGGTCTTAATTTAGTCTTATTCTAAAACCTGAATAGCAACTGAATTCTGTACTAGCTGAAGTGTTGGAGCAGGCAAGCCACATCATTTGAAGCTGGATGCAAGTAGCATAGCATGGCATAGTTCCTTCTGCTGTACCAAGCACGTAATGTTCCTCTGCAGCAGCATATTCGGCTAGGTTTTAGTAATGCAGAAAAAGTTGAGGTTCTTACCTTTCAACTGAGGGTGAGTTACAAAGTAAATAAATTTATTTTAAGAATTACTATGCTAACCATTGCTAAACCCAAATGGATTGTATTTTTTCATGATGTTCTGTTGGCGGCGTAGATGCTGGTCTAGTTGGCAGGAGGAGATGGTAACTGTTATACTCGGCTTCCTCTGAGATTTGCTTTTGGGTAAAGTGCTGAAGTTCAAAAAATGAGTGAAATTAAAGCAGTGGATTATGAGTTAAAAACTTAAGTGACCCAAAGTTCTTTCCCTCTACCCACTCGTATCATCCCATCCCCAACAAATCCAACCCCCTTCCCCTATTCCCAAAAATAAATATTAATTTATGTAGTTGAGTTCAGTCTGGTTCTCAGCAGACCATAATGTGAGGACCATATTTGAGGGCATCGGAAACATTTTTATATTAACTTTTAAGATGCTAACATTAAGTTAAGCCAAATGAGCAGCTTCGAATACAGGACAACTTTGTCTATGAAGTGTCTGAGTTAATAGAAAGTAGTGGCACAGTACACAGTATGTTGTGGGTTTTTTGGTTGTTGTTTGGTTTTGGGGTTTTTTTAGTAGTGAAGCGGAGAACACACTTTCACTGTGATGTGCCAGTCGGGGTTCAGGAACAAGCAGGGAAAATCATCTTACAATACACCACCGCCAAGATGTAAAACTTGATATCTGGACCAGCATATAGCCACTTTTTAAAAATGCGTATTTTAAGATGTTAGTATTGGAAACATTTGGGGTTTCTTTCTAGCTTTGTGCCACATGGTTTGAAAATCCTAAACAGGCGTTTGATGAATCAGCGTCTCTTTCCATTCCTTCTGCCCCACAAAGACTGCACATTTAAGAACATGTTGTTATGTTTCTGTAAATTGAGAACATAGCAAAAAAAAAAAAAAAAAAAAAAAAAAAAAAAGCCCTGAATCACCAGAAGAAGCAGTAGAGGGATATGATTTTCAAAAACCCTCATCGTTACATCACTGACAAAAATACTAAAGGTTGAGAGTTGGAGCAGTTGCAGCTTTTCCTTGCTCTTGTTAGTATATTTAAATGATCTTTTCTGTGGCTGTAATTGTGCTGTTTTCCATATGACTTTGATCATTTAAGTCTGTTTATCCTTTCTAGTTCTTGAGAGAGGAAAACCAAGCATCCACTTTTTGGGGAGAGAAAAAAAAAAGGCTTAGGTCAGCAGACTGTGCATTGGTGTCGCTGTGCATTGAGCTTAAGAATTTGGGATGTGAAAGAATGAACATGTTCCATCTGGGCAAAAAAATGATGTCTGTTAGGGTTCAGTTTGCTATGGTTTTTGAGCTTTCCGTATGATCTCATCACTGGAGGAGGAAAGTATATTCTCCCATAAGAATAATCTCATAGTTATGATTCATTACTACTGTGGTTTTTTGTGTGAGCCTTTTGAGTGCCAGACCTCCCCCCACTCTTCCACCCCAAATAAAAAACAACCACCCTGTCTTTGGCTTTTTATGGTATTGCTGTAGGTGGATAAGTATCCCGAATAATGGTTGGCTTTAACAATCAGAGCCTTACATCTTTGTCTAGAGAAGAACTCCTCCTAACATATTTATCCAGCTATTTGTCAAGCTTTATATTTTGGGAAGAGAGCTTGTACACTTTGTTTCCTAAGGTTTGGTAAGCACTGTTTTGCATGAATGTTCCCTCTTATGAGTTTTCCTTTTCATATACTGAGGTTGGCAAGTTTACTTGGGAAGAGACAATTTCTTAATTTTTCTTAGTTAATATTTAGATTGTCGCTTTAGTTCCCCAACCCACTACCCTAATAAGTTAGCAATCAGTTCTTTGAGCAGCTGTGCCTTTGGCAGTAGCATTTGAAGCTGGAGATGGAGCCCATCGCTTATTCTCCCGCATCCCCTAATGAGCTCTTATGTTGGGAAGGTGCTGGCTAATCCAAGTGTAATGATTTCTGGAACGCTTACACCAGTATAGCACACCAGAAAAAGGAAAATTTGTAGATAGGCAAGTAAACCCTGTAGGACGCTTTTTGAAGGCCTAATGACATGGCAAACAGATGAAGAACCTTTTCCTTTTCTCTTGCAACATGACTGTAGACAATTTGTTTATTTCCCACTAGTGCTAAAGTAATCTGTCCATAAAAAAATGCGTTTGTGATCAGACCAAAGTGATTCTGGTGCAGTGAATGAAGTCAGTCATCTTCTAGCATCTTACAGTCGGTTCCTGCAGTCTAAGGGATGTATTGTAGGAAACCCTGTGGACTGTGAAGAGTTCATGTATAAATACTGAGATAATTAAAGATCTGTCTCCTTTAGAAGTACAGCAGGGAAGTGTAATAAGCTTGAAGAGCAAGAAATATGATAAACGACACTGTTTGGATTCACTTAGCTCCTGCTTCTTTGAACTGAAATTTAAGTTCATATATAGTAGAGGAACACAAAGGGCACTTGCTCAGGTTTTAGTAACAGTCTGTATGTTAAACTCGGCATTTTCCTAGGAAAGGGTGGGTCATGGAAAGAAAACTAAACCTTGTTTCTCATTAGACCTGTCAAAGATAGAGTCATGAGCTAAGAGCATGGATATTTGAGGTTAGTGAAATTCAGGTATGCATCTTGTTTTTAAAAAGAAAAAACTTTTTGAGACTTAAATACTTTATGGTGTCTAATTGCTGTAATATAATATGCTGTATTTGAATATTGAACTATCAAATGGTCATTGAAGAGCAGACCTCAAGATTCTTCTTTGCTAAAGCTCCTGCCTCCATGCTTTTCTTCAAAACAAAATGTAATCACTTTAGAGTGCAGAACTTCTTACTAAGAGAAAGAAATTGAATTAATCTCCCCTACATCTAGTAATGTGCAATTATTGAACCCTGGAAAAAGGCTAGCAACTGTGGTGGTTTAATTTGTTTCTGATAGTGATAGTCATTTTTCCATCTTACTGCTGCAATCTGATAAACAAAGTGACGGGTGGTAGGAACTGGTGGCAGGAGGGGAGCATGTCACCTTCAAACTGGTACCTGGATATGAAAATTATAGACCTGGAACATTAAAATTTTAGTTACAGGATTTGTGTGAAATGAAGGCAGAAGGCTTATTGTGTAGTGATTGAGTAGGTCAACTGGAAATTGTGTTTGTATTTGTCATTTTTTAAAGTATGTGAATCATCTCATAGCTTTATATGGGTAAGAATCATCCCCTGCTATTAAGAAATTTATTTTAAATG
The DNA here is from genome assembly GCF_047370975.1 of Nipponia nippon. Classification (NCBI taxonomy): domain Eukaryota; kingdom Metazoa; phylum Chordata; class Aves; order Pelecaniformes; family Threskiornithidae; genus Nipponia; species Nipponia nippon. The sequence goes on from NW_028262358.1 coordinate 19,973,124, forward strand.
GAGCATGAAATATTGGAGATCTAGACTTGTGTAATATTTCCAATTATAAGGCACGGCCTGAGAAGTGGAACTAAAATAGTTCAGCAGTTGTTAAAGAAAAGCTAGAAATTCTACTCAAGGTCATCTTATTTGCTCTTATGAATTGTGCAGTTGAATACCAAATAGTTCTAAAATGAGCAGGTTTTCTTTTCTTGTTACATTAAATAAAATCATGTAAAAACTCTTATAAAACTTAGGCCTGTGGAAGGACCAGGGCAGGGCAAAGAGTGAGAACGCTCTGAATAAGAACATCTGAACCTGATGATCTGTCCTACTGATTAAGTCTTCTGATCACTGTACCATTACTTAATCACTGTCTGGTTCTGCCTTTGTTATAGTTAGAACATATTAGCTTATATTCATACTTTCAATTTTTAATACAATCTAAATGATTTTTTTATCTGTCTGACACATGATTGAGATGAAGTTATTTTTTGGCAAGAACTCTGCAAACCACGTGGCTCTACTTCCAAATGGGTATCTAGGTCCTGTCACCTATGGTTTATCATGCCTGTGATTGATCCAAATTCAAATGTAGCAAAAATCTGTTTTGGGTGCAGAAACTTTCAAAGTTTTCTGTGATACTGTTATGCATTTTAGAAAACCACTACTGTTTGACCTGTACTTTGTGAACAGTACAGAATGTTTCTGGGTTTGAACTTGAGGATAGTCATGTGCCAAAATACTCTAAAAATAAAGAAATCCAGTAGGTTCTTGTATTGTCCTCCTTTCAGATGAGGGAACCTTCTTACTTACCTGTGGCATGTTTTTAATGGGACTGTCAAACACCTGAAACTTGTAACTAATTTTGTTTTCTTTTCATCTAATCTTTATTCTTGGATCAGATGTGGTCCTTTCGGTCTAAACTGTAAACTACGCTTAGAAAAGAGGCACTGTATATATGTATATATATTATAATTTTACTATCCCTGTATTGAACTAATTTTTGGCTAGAAAAAGGGTCGTCTAATTAGAGGTTGTTATCCTATTCTGATCTAGTTGTTGAATAGGTGAAGAGACTAGAACGTGTCCATTTTTAAAAATAAGAATATATTTTCTCATCTGATCTTGAATCTCTCACATGCATAAGAGGCATGATCTTAGTATTCTCTTTTCTCCCCTAGCCATGAAAAGCATCCCAGTGTTGAGAACTTCTCTAATTGTTGGAGTGACGTGGAAAGTGTAATAGAAATTGATGCTAAGTTTTCTCAAAACATCAGTATTGAAAGTTGACAAAACAGCTGGATACATTCCTGAATTTTCTTGTGCTGGGAGATGGAAATAAGATATTGGGAAATTCAGCGTGCTCTTTAAAAAGAAAAAAAAAAAAAAAAAAAACAAAACCCAAAAAACCCAAAAAGCAACCAAAACCCCCCCCCAAACACCCACCCCCCACCCCCCCCAAGCAACTAAACAATAAAAACCCACAAAAAAAAACACGAAAGACTGGGAGGGGAGTCATCTTCTCCCTTCATAAAATATGAAGAAATATTTCATTACTTTCCTGTTGTAATTTATGAAGAATGCATGTCTCTCCAGCCTTCTCCTGTTTCCAAACGACAGGCCACATTCCTTGCAAGCCAGGCATCATGTGCTTTCTATAATGTTGGATGTGCTGGAGTGGTACGTTCAGAGAATTTGACTTACTGATAAGAAATCATTCCTTTCTATTTTTATTTCCTGTCTGCATCTGGATATTTCCCACAAAGACAACTTGCGTAGTATCACCCACTCCTCTCCTAATAAATAGCGTGTTTATGGTATGTTCTGCTTTCTTGTGTTTCTAATACGATGACGTTCATGTTATGTTCCCTTTTAAGTTTAGGCTGTACCATAGCTTCCAGATGACTGCCGTAATCAGGATTAGCTACTGATGAAAATGTGCTTTTCAGTATTCAATAGAACCTTTTCTCAGGGAGAAAATGTTACATCTAGGTGTCAACTGTTGTAAAATGTGTCAAAACCAAAAAGCATTTCATTTATGAGCAGGTGAATTTTTTTGTGCTGAACTTTGTCGTGTGTGTGTTTTTTCTTCTGTATATGTTAAAGGGAGCAAGGGCCTTCCAATTCTTGTTTCTTGTAGAAATAATTGCCACTGGAAAATGTAAACTGTATGAAGCTAGTGCAACTCCAGATTCTTTGTTCTCCAGTCATTGCAGATAACTTTGTATATGGTTGTGGCATTTAATTAAACTTCAAGGTTGGTGGTGAGGAGAAAGGGGCAGGGGGAAAAGTGCAAGGAAAGGAAAAGTAAATATCTTCTTGGTCTCTTTCATTAGTAGTTAGGCCTGTTTGTCTTGACCACAACTCTTCAGAATGAACACCTTTAAGCAAAAGTCAAAGTGCTAGTGGTTTTGTAATTAGAAAGGTGGATATTTCAGCAAGTTGCAAGGAATATTACTTTAACATTCTGAGTTTAAAAAAAAAAAAAAGTCAACCGAAAAGATGATTATTTGCCATAAGTAATTTCATGTTCTACTCTAAAATACTTGTATTTTAACAGTGAACAGAGTATCTGCCAAGCACGAGCTGCTGTAATGGTCTACGATGATGCCAATAAGAAATGGGTACCAGCTGGTGGATCAACTGGATTCAGCAGAGTTCATATATATCATCACACAGGCAACAACACATTCAGAGTAGTGGGCAGGAAGATTCAGGATCATCAGGTAAGCAAATCTCTGAAAATATGGAATAGGAATCTTAAGCTATTTTTGTGATTGTTTTTAACATTAAGCCTTCAGTAAAATTATGGGAACTGTAAATAATAAATTTACTTTTATTTTGAACTGAAGTAGCAAAATTGTATTATGGCTTTTTCCCCATAAACTAATCACTTTACATACGTCCAAGGCAACAGTCCTTGTGCGCTCTTTACCATTCCTTCCTACAGACAGATATAAAGGCTAGTGGCGTACACAGAAGTCATCTGATTCTCTTTAAGGCAAAGCGTTAACCTAGGAACTTTTCTTCTTCCCTACTCTGCTTTTAGCTGCAGTGTATGTGGGTACCAACAGTTCCCTTGTAGCTCTTCCTATATTATGAGAAGTTGAATGCATGATTTCTCATTTCCTCAGATCAGTTAATTCAAAAAAACCCTTCTGACGTTTGGTAATGCTGATAATCTACCACTTTGAGAGGTTGAGAAGGGAGTGACAAGGGTTGCATCTTAATTTCCTTGATGAAGAAGTTATTAGATCTTGATTAAATGGCAAACTTAGCACTCTGCCTTGAAATATGCTCTGCCTTGTGATATTTGGGTTGGGGTTAAAGATCTAATATTTTTGTTTGAGGAAAGCTTCTATATCTGTTTCCCTCTCTCCCAGCATTTCACAGAATTCTTTTGGTCTGTTCTTGGTCATTTATCACACAACTGAAGCATAGACTGATAATCTCCTGTGTGATTTGCCATTAAACACTTATTCCAAGAATAAATTATCTCTGTGCATTCATCTGAGAACAAACCTGGGGTTTTTCTCCCATTATTTGTGGAAAAAGGTGAGAGGATGTAGTTATCCAAGTGCAATGGGATCCTCTTAGTGGAATGTAGCTTATAGTAAATGGTTGCCCTACTAGCTAGAATTTGTCACCTTTTGTGCGAGCCATAATGACCATGCAAAATGATACCTTGTGATGCACAGAAGTCCACATAAACTGCTACCAGAAGCACGGCAACCTAAGGGGCGCAGCAGCCACAGTGAGAAGGTGGTAACTTGGTTAAAAGAACATAATTCTAACAAGTACTGTGTGAAGTTAACAGAAAAATGAGTTTCCGAAATCCAAATGCATATTCACATCAAGTATTCTGCTACTAAAAGTCAGAACTGTTGATAACACGACATTGCTATTACAAAACATCACTGCATCATTTGAATTGAGAATGCTTAAGCTACAGAAGTTGATACAAAATATCTCATTAGTCCCCTTGTGTACTCTCCTCACTGATTTCATGCGGCATTGGAATTAAAATTGAAACGGCTATGTGCTTCAACATTGTGGTCTTGTGGATTGTGGGACTAGGACTATTCCCTAACCACACGGTTAGGGAATAAAATCTACATGAAGCTGAAACTTGTGATGAAATAGCAATTTTAAACATAAGTCTTTTTTTTTTTTTTTAAATTATTATAGGTGGTAATAAATTGTGCCATTCCAAAAGGGCTGAAGTACAATCAGGCTACACAGACCTTCCACCAGTGGCGTGATGCTAGGCAGGTGTATGGTCTGAATTTTGGCAGCAAAGAAGATGCCAATGTCTTCGCAAGTGCCATGATGCATGCCTTAGAAGTATTAAATTCACAGGAAGCTGGTAAGAGTCTCTTAACTTTTTTTTTTTCTTTTTTTTTTTTTAAGATTGTTCAAATGCAGAGATGGAAAAAAATTCAAATGTTTATGCATAAAAGTCAGTAAGTCTTGTTTCTAATCATGATTCAGCCTCTAGCCATTTTAATTATTTGTGTGTTTTGTCTGCCTAATTGCTGCCGCTTAGTCGTTATTCTCAACTTGACTGCCATCTGTGTAAATGCAGTTCTTAACAAGTAAACCTGTTTTTGTGTTATCTATTACGTATAGAAACGTGCTGACTTTGCTTTTTATTTTTTTAGGAAACAAAACCAAAACACCTGACTAACAAACGTGTAGCTCTTAGTCAGGGTACTTTTCAGGATTTCTAGAGACATCCAGTGTTCTTAATGCATACTCGTATTTTTCCTTCTCATTAAGTACTGGTTTATTATGAAAATGTTAGGGTTGTTTTTTTTTTTTTTTTCCCCTCCAAACTTTGGAATTCAGGTCATCCTCTTTGGCAGTTCTTACCACACAGAGTTTTCTAGCTTGGAGACCTTGGATCCAGGGGTGACATTAAGATGAGCACATATAATTTAGACAATAGATGTGTCATTTAATTTGTTTGGAGAACAGGATGATGGAGAGAGTTTAAAACATTGGTGGGAAACTTGGTGGCTTTTAGTCTTCAAGGGTGTCTGTAATATATTCTAGATAGGCTCTCCCGCAAACTGATCAGTATGACACTGGGACACACGCAGAAGGAGTTTTCATTTTAGAAGACTTCAAGAGACTTTTGTGGTTTTGTAACCAAATAGAATTCTTTTGTCATTAAACTTTAAAGATTGCCCATGTAACAAGAGATAATACTTCTGGGCCAGTTTTCTTTCTCTTTTATAGAAGAGAGGCTGTAGATAACCTTACTAGCACTGTCTCAACAGCAAAAAAGGGTGACTTTATCAAGGTGCTTTTCATTCTGATAGTTGTTTCAGGACTTACCTTTTGAAACTAAGCTATTGAGACCAAGAAGGATGATAGATTCTGCAGTGCTTATGCTGTTTTGCAGCATATGAGGCCAAAATATAAAGGCTAGCTAGAGATATAAGGCTTCTTTTTGCCAGCTAAAATAAGCCAGTTGCGTATCCCATTCTCCTGCCTCTCAGTTGGATATTTTCTCCCCTAAATCCCTCAGTTCTTCTTTCCCTAAAGGTTACTTGATTGTAAAGATTTCCTGCGTTCTGACTGTTTATCATCTATCTCTCAACCAACATTTGGGAACACATGAAGCGTTGGTTTCTTCTCGTTGGACATAAAGTCTGAAAAGGCCCAATTTATGGTAATCATCACAAGTTCGAGGGTTTTGTGTTGTTTCCTGTTACCTGTACTTGAAGAGTTTGATACAACGTTTCAAACAAGTGTGTATGTGTATATACACATTAAGTGTATATACACATTAAGTTGCGTAATTATGTTTGATAGTGACTGGTTGTAACCTCTAAGTTTTCTGAATTGTAAGATAGTCGCTTTGTTTCTCTTTCCTGTGATTTGACTTCGTAGCAGTAGGTACAAATCAAAATGCATTAATTAGCTGCATCACAAAATAATGGTGGACACCATTGGCACAGGAGGACGTAACTGTTCTTCTATAACTTCTGTCAGCCAAGAAGGACTCTGGCTGTTGAAGATTAGCTGTCACTTAGCTATTTCACAGACATATAGGTGCACTAGCTTCCATCACGATGAAATAAAAACAAAGCTTAACATTATCAGTGTCGCTTCAGCAGATGTCTGAAGATGAGTAGTTTTGCACTGCTGCTTGTAAAAAAAAATAATCCATAATTATGCATATAGAATTGCTTTGTAAGCCTGTTACCGTTTCCAGACAATGTTTAAAGATAAATGTTCATAATACATCTGTGTTAGAATACTGTCAACAAGTATTCCTAAGTTTGTGGGGTTTTTTTATCAGCTGGGAGGTTTGTCAGTGTGTGATCTACGTATTACTTAATTTTTCTGACCTGTATCAATGTAAGAAGTAAAAAAGATCAAGGTTCTTTCTGAACATGCCTGCTTCAATAATGGAAATAGGATACTAAGTAGCTTGCAGTTTAGAAACAAACTAATTGGACTCCTTGCTCAAAGTTTAATGCATTTATGTTCTTTATAGTTGATATAATTTCCTAAAAGTGCAGCTAGAAATGAATCCTTGGTGTTAATTCCCCCTCCCCCCCCCCCCCCCCCCAGCATCTCTGACATAGCTGAATACTTACTTAGACAGGTCACTGGCTCTGAGGCTTTAATATTAACTCTTCATTTTAGGAAATGGATTGCAACTGCTCCCTTCTTTTTATAAACAAATTAGCCTTTTTCAAAAAGGTGTTCGGAGCCGTATATTGTGGATGGAATTTGTGCTAATACGTGAAGATCAATAAACTATTTTTGTTTCTTTCCAATTTATCTGGTAGACTTTTAAAAATTTCTAACATATGCAGTCTTAGTTGGTATTCTGATGATACTGCTTCGAAAATCTGTACCTGATGAGGACAACTTGTCTCTAATAATTTATGTAAATTGCTGTGTTTCCTAGTATATCTAAACCAGCATAAAGAATCTCCACCTCAAGTAAAATAAAGAAATCCTATATGGACAACTTCCCTTGTACTCTAGAATTGCTTACAATTAAAGTTTGATTCTTTCAGTATCCTTATTTTCTGCTGTGTTTTCTCATTTGGGCAATTTCTTTTATTGGCTTGGTTATTTTAAGTTGTATTTTGTTCATAAAAGGAAAGCAGTTTTAATGTTAGCTGAGCATACTGTTCAGAAATTCTTAAAGCTGAAGATTAAATTTAAACTTTATGCAAGGGTTCACAGAAATCTAAATGACTTCTGAGGAATACTAAAGATTATTTTGTGGACAGCCTTTTGGTTTGCAAGTCAGCTGTTACTTAGGGCTCTTTCTCACTCTCTATAAAGGAAAAAAATCATACAGTCTCCTTCTCTTGCATGTATTTGAAAAATGTCATTGATCTTGCTTGCAGTTGGCATCTTCACCTGTTGTATGGCTGGCATAATTTGAGGTTGTTTAATTTAGGATCTCCCTCTAGTGGATCTACAGGCACAGAGATGAAGACACTGGGTGCCTGTACCACTGAGCATGCAGTGACGGGCTTTTTGTCAGTCTAGTGAGTTCAGAATGCAGAATGAAGGTGTTTGAAGTTGGAGTAAAGGCTTTACTGCAACTGGCAATTTTCTTCTAAAAAACAGGATAGGCTTGTCTCAAAGGACTCTGAACTGATGGCTGCCTTGTCAGTGAAATTGTCTGAAATACGCTGTGTCTTTTTTTTTTTTTATTTTTCCTCTCCCTGATTTGCAGTGCTGATCATGTGATCGTCCTAATTTCTCTTATGCTGGAACATTTACATTTAAATCAATGTAAAAATCAAAGTGTTTTCACTCTGTTATGGTTTGAATGACTGTATTAGCTAGTAGCTATTCAAACAGACCCTCTTATCCTGCTGGCTGCTGGCTAGTCGAGCAGATTGTAGGTGACCTGCACATCCAGAAGGGAAAGGCAACAACACAGAACTGCACTTTCTCCTGGAATTTTAAGGTAGACTACTAATGCTACAAATTCCTGCCCCATACTGTTCAGGAGATGTAGTAAAACGAACCAAGATTTGTTTCTGGTACTCATTTGGGAAAATTTTGAAAGACTTACTCATTAAATAATTGTCTGAGGTGGTCAAAAGTTACATCTTCATCAAATGACAAGTATGTGGCATCAGTTTAAGAGGTCATTTGAAGAGGATTTCTGGCTTTAAGGCTGTGTGCGGTGTGGTCAGATATTCAGTAATTGGTCTTAATTGTCTAAAGTAAAGAGGACTGCTTTCTGTGAAGGTTTTGCCTTGCATTACAAAGAAAATTTTTGTATCTTCATTAAGTAGGGCTCAGTGTTGCCATCCAAGTGACTCTGGAATGAGAGAGAAACCTTAGTGAAGGGAAATTAGATGGCTGAGAAAATTCTCTCTTAAGTGACATCTGTCTTCAGCCCCAGGAAAGCCTTGCTAAGAGAATAAGAAACTAATTATGAGATTTATATATGCGTAACTTGCATTTGAGGAGTTACTTTGAGTTGGTCGTTGCAGAACATGAAAGCGGCAAAATAAGAACTGAAGGGTGTCATACTACTGTATATAACCCTATTCTAATTCTTTCTAATAGAATTACATATATACATAAGATTCGTGATGGTTTTTGTACTAATCTTTAGGAGTTATATATTGGTTCTCGAAAAAATTTTGGGATATTCTGGATATAAAGGCAAGGATGGGAGTGGCTTCAGTGAAGCTGTTCTAATATTGCTGTAGATGACAATTTGTAGGAAAATGGGAAGGAGGAAAAAGAAACTTTGTTGGTTGGGGTGTGGTTTTTTGTTTTTGGGGGGGGGGTGTTGTTGTTTTTTTATTTCCAGGGTCTCTTTATTTTGTTAGTCTTATCTTGGGGGAAAAAAAATGAGGTTAAATTTCTTTGAAATTATTAGTAACCCTAGAAGTTAAGTTGTCCGGTTATTAATAGTGAAACCTTTATGGGCAAATGATGCATGCTTTTTCCACAGCTGTATACTGATGTGCGGTCCTTTCTCTTCCAGCGAAGATAGTTCATTAAATCCTTGCTGATAGGGGAATGCACTTACCCATATCATAGATTGAATAATTTAGTATCTTTGGGAAATGCAAACTGAAACAAAAACTGGGGTTGCCTAATTGGAATATATGTAGAGACTATAGGAGACTGAAATGAGAAATGTGTATGCGGGGCTGGGGGGGGATTTCAAGTGCTTCTCCTCGTACTGTTGTGGTTCACATCATGCTAAAACTTGTTTTGAGAGAAGAATGATTCTACTGCAATGAAGTAATTATGCTATACCTGTACTCTTGGCAAGCCTCTGGAGCAGGCTGTCAGCGCGCCCTGTCAGAATGGGAGTAACATGATGTAGTATTATTACCGGTGTTGTTAGAAGTTGGATAATATCTATACTTTTGCTAGTAAGTTTTTACTTTTCCTTCTAAATGTGGGGTTGATTAAAGAATTTTTTTAATAGTTACTAGATTCTATAATAACTAATCCTGATTAACTAATCTTGATTTATATGCCAAAATGTTGACCTAAAGGAAGCTTTAACTTCTGTTCCATTTTAATTGCACATAAGATTATTGAAAGCATCATCAGTGTTAGTTGTGGTATTTGGAAGTGAAGGGAGAGTTGCTGAGTTTTCAGTTATACTCCCTTTTAAGGGTTGCCTGTGTGGTATTTCTGATTTGTGTGATTCTTCAGGATTAGTCTTGTATCAGGTGAAAGCATTAAAGTTTGAGTGGGCAACACAAAGAATTTCATTAAAATTTAGTAGTTGGTCTTAACTAGATGGCAAACATGCATAGAAGTACATTAATTTTGTGGATAAAGTTTTGTTTTAATAAACATTGGGGAATGTTAATATTTTTTTCTCTTGAGGGTTCATATTGTTTTTAAAATATTACCAGTAGAAGTTGTAGCTGTATTAAATCTGCTGCCTTTTGGGAACAGGGTATTGTCATAAAATCATGAGCACAATTGTGGAAATACAGCTTTGTTAGAAAGGCTCATTTTTTGAGTATTATATGCAAAAAGTGACAGTCATCATCTATAACATTGCTATTTAAATGAATTTTGACAGAACGGGGGGAAAAAAAAAGTAATAAATATCCTGCAGTAGGTGGTATTGATATATTTAACTTTCAATACTTGCTTTTTTTTGGCTGTGATATTGTAGTTTCATTAAGCAACTGTAGTACCCTACTGTCAAAGCTTCGCCTCTGTCTCCCCCGCCCCAAAGGATGGTGGAGGGAAACCACAAACCTGCTGGAGGTTACTGAGCAAGCTGGTGCTGAGCTAAGCCTGGCACCCAGGTTATCAGCACTCTGTTTCCAGGGCTCTGCTGGCATTGATAGGAGACTTATCTCTACTTATATTCAAATATATTTTAATGAATGTTTTTGTTATTCTTGGCCCCTTTTATTACCTTGATCAGGTAAAAGTGCTTGTGAAGTTAAATGGAAAGCATTTACTTTCAATACAGAAAATGCAACATAGTTACCACTCTGCTAAAATAAATCAAAGCAATGACTAAATTAACTCAGCTGAAGGTACTCACAAAGTGGTACCTGTGTATGAGGAAGTGGGTATTCGAAGGAAAGGTAAGTCTTAGCTGGAAGGTGATTCAGCAAATAGAAGTACTAGAGAACAGCTTTGTCACTTGTTAATGCCCTGTTTTTTGACCATCATAACCTTGCGTATAAATCCGTAATACAAGTCCAGGTCTAGAGGAGTGGTGCTGTTTTGCTCCTGCTGAAGGCTAGTTAGCAAGTCTCCCCAGACTTTGTTCTGTAATGTCCTAGAGCAAGACAGGCTCTGAGCGGGAGAAGAAGGAGCCAGAGACAAATGGAAGATGTTACTTCACCATAATAACTTTTCTTATTACTTCCGAGTATAAGTCTCTGAAAAAGCCTGCTTTCCATTCATTCAGAAAACCTTTAAGCGTTTAGTAAAACATGGTGTGTTTTGTTTTGTTGGTTTTTTTTTTAAAGTTCTTATATTCTACAACAGGAACACATCTTTTTGCTGTGGATTTGAACTCTTGCCTGGGGTGTGTTCTTTGCTTAGTAGGTGTACTCAAACTGTCCTTAATGAAAATCTTTTCTAAACATTATAATTAGTCAGTGCACTCATCTTTATAGCATATGCCTATATAAATTAACTTGCTGTCTGCTTTCAATCCATTCTTCCTTTGAAAAGTCAGTCATACTTTGATTTGAATATCGGACTGTATAATTGGAATGTTGCTTAGTTTTGGCACTAACATACTGAGAAATGAAAGAGTGGGAATTCTTAATTACTGAGTTGTTTATATAAACTGTTCCTCTGGGGGAAAAATTGAGATCTTCACCTCAAACTAAAATTCTCATGTGTAATAGTTGACCAACTTTTTCTGAAGGTACTAGATTTAAAAAAAAAAAAAAAATTGTCTTTTAATGCTGTACTCTGAACAGTACAGTGATTGCAGGAGTGGTTTCTTTGTGTGTGTGTGTGTGTGTGTGTGTTTTAGCTTTCTTGAACCCTAGGGCATGTGGGGTTCTGCGGAAGATTTCACGTCACGTGCCAGCGCTCCCCCAAAAAACACTTCACCTATCCTTACGTTACCAGCTCCTGAGCAAGCCTGTCCAGCCAAAGGAAAATACACATTGTAGCTCATTGTATAATCTGTAGTACATGTATTGTTCCAATCTTGAACAGTAGATACTTGGGGTTATTTAGGGCTATTACCTCATGGAGATGTGATGTCTTCAGTGTCAGGCAGGTGCTATGTCAACGCTGCTAGCGTAAGGCAGGTGACATTAAAAGAAGTGGGGTGAAACTCCAAAGCAGACAATGTACTTGCAAAGACTGAAGGAACTGATGAACCAAAAGGCATCGAGGGAGGAGAAACCATGTGTTGACATCTCCAGCTTGCTAATTATTCTTCCATAGGGTTGTGCAACTGGAATTAATTCAGCTCTTGAATGGAGATACAGAGGTAAGAAGTCAGTTGGAGGTGAAAATGAAGTTAAGGAGTTTGACAAACTATAACTCTGGTTGTGGTTTAAAAAGGTGATGTTGGGGATGTGTAATTTGGCTCAAGCAGGCCCCAGCAGTCTGACGTCGTTCTCTGAGCTATGCCAGCATAGTTGTCTGCGCAGCTGTGTGAAGAACCAGAACCGGCCCTGACCTAGCTGGTGAAAACCGTTCTTGCAGGCTTTTTCCCCCTGGGATTTTTAATGCATTGGCTTTCCAGTCCATCTCTCACTACATAGTTGCCTGAACGGTCATAGAGGAAGAGTGAACCAAAGGTGAGAAGCAGCTGAAAAACAGAAAGCATTTAAACTGGAATGACTGTTGAACAAATTAGTATGAAATTATATCCTCTGTCTCTCAGGGTGCACTGCAGAGTGCACCATCTGTGCTTTCTTTAGAAAGAGAAAGATGTTAGGTTTTCCTTAAAACACAGAATGAATAGACCATTCAGCCTTGTCTCTTACTTGGCTTGTACCAGTCTCTGAAGATAAAGTGATCCTGTAGAAGGATCAGAGGATTTTTTCCAGGCAGTATCTGTGAATATTTCTCTGGGGGGCTGACGTTTCCGAAGTATCTTGAAGTGTTCAAAAGCCTCTGAGAGCGCTTTTTATTAGCTAGCTCCTGCTTATTTATTTATTATTCCATCTGTCCCACTATCCAGACAGTTGTATTTCAGCTATGAAGTGGTGGTCTTGGCTTGCTGTCATAACTTCATTTTACAGGATAAAACACACTTTTCCACCTGGTGTGTACCTTTAACTTGCCAGTGTCCATTAGCATGGTGGTTATTAAGGGTCTATGCTTGCAGAGAGGAATTTGTCAGAGAAAAGGCCAAATGACTTGGTAGCTGAACTTTTCTTTCTTGAAAGCCTTTGGTATACTCAGGTTGCGTTTTCCTATGGCAAAAAATGTATAAGAAATACTAGAACAACCATGTTAACTGTTAGCGGGTGGTTGTTTTCGGCTCTTTTACATGTATAGCTATGAAAGAAACATGTAATTTACTGGAGTAGGTTGGCCAGGATACGGTAGCTTGGCTTGCTGATGGTTGCGTTCAGCAGAATTTACAGAGAATGTGATTTTCTGACGGATTGTGCTCTAGAACAAAGTTTGAGTACAGGTTTTCTGATAGCTAAGGCTGGTTTGAATAGCCAGTGCAAGCGAAGCTGGGTGCTTGGTTTCCAGTGGTGCTAGCCAAAGAAGGAGTTGGGGGAACACTGGCAGAAAGGTTGTAGGGTGGCAGTCCAAACTCAACTACTGCAGCACGATAATACCTTGTTCAAAAAACCTGTTAAATACTCTTAAAGATTAAAGGGATGGAAGTTTGAAGTTTTCATTTCTACTGTATTCTCAGTACAAAACAGTTCCAGTTGGTAAATGGCTGTAATATGACTGCTTCTTTTTCTTTTTGTTCTTTGTTTTTAATTTTTAAGGTCAATGTGTTTCATGCTGAGAAACAGCAGATCTGAGGGAAGGGAGTGTATTGGACGTGGCAAGCGGTAGTGGTATATAGCATCTTTAAGCAGCAACACAGCTGCTGCCGGATTGTGTCTGCTTCTAAAAGTCCATGAAAGGCTGCAGCATGGTGCAGACGGCAAACAGCTCGGCTGCTTCCCTGGCTGCTTGGGAGCTGCGATCATGGCTTAATGGGCATAAAAGTCTACCTACCACCTGTCACGCAGGGGAGATGATAGGGGAGGAGGTGCGACTTCGGAAGTTTTAAAGCAGAAAAGTTTTCCAGATGAGCAATATGACAGATGTTTCTACTTACTGATAACTTAATAATGAATTATCATTGCAGTTAAATCTTTTGCATTAAAAATAATATAGATTTATATCTCTGGGTATCTCTTGGAGATACTCCAGGCAAAAATAGTACATCCGGGGCAACATCATGTACTTAGGTATGAGGACCTAACGCTTGCTGAAAAGAATAAATAAGGAAGACACAAGCCTTGTAATACACTTTGTGCTTTTATCTTCTAGAAGTAAGTTCTTGCATTACTTTTTAACTGTAGGGTACAGTAGCTAGTATACGCTATTATAATTCTCAGGATTTGTGACCACAGTGCTGTTTTGAGTAAATGAACCTTTTTGTATAGCCTTTAAACAGGGCACTCGTTTGCTGAGTCTGAGGCAGATCACCTGTCCTTGATGTCTCAATATATCACACATGGTCTCTTCATGTTTTTGGATGACCTTCACAAGTTCAGATGGCAAACAACTTTTACATTTTGATATTTGAGATGGGGGAGATCTTATTACAACTCCATCGCTCTAACTAGTTTGGTGGAATATCAGCAAGAAATTACTGTTTTGCTTTGGGACCTCTTCAGAACTGGATACGATTTTATTGTTTTTAATTCTGCTTGCTTATAAATTCCATAATCTTAAGTGTAGCTATGGTCTAAATAATTTCCTCGTTTACTGCCCAATTTTACAGTAACAATGCATTAATGATCTACGGTATTCCATTCTACATTTCTTCATCCTTCACTTCTGTTAATTCTTTTTAAATAACTTTTGTGCTGTAAATACATTTGTGAGGAATGTGGAAAAGCCTCTTTGTTTTTAGAAGACAGATTGAGCATATATAATAACTGAAAGACGTATGAGCATATATAATAACTGAAAGACGTATGATTCAGAATTGCCCATCAGTAAAAGTCGAAGATGAATTTGCATGTCCTTCTCTTTTGCATTTCTTACGCTTAGCAGAATGCACAGTTTGTTCCTTTAGACACAATACTTACCTATCCACAAAGGAAGGTCTTTGATCCAAGTTTACGAGCTAAAATCTGAGTAAATTTTGGTGTGACTTGTAGAAACATGCTTTAACGGTGATAAGCTTCTGATGTTTTTTTTCTCCTATTCTCCCCGCCCCCCCCTCCCCCATTTCCAGTGTTCTATTTAGGTGAGTGTTTTAATTTTTTTGAGCCTTTTTGGTTCTTACAAGAGTATTTGTTCATTGTTTTAAGAAAATCTCAGACTTGGAGTGCTTTTCAAAGCTTTTGTCAAGTTCCATCATATACAAAATTTATTTTGCAATTCCGTGAAACCTTTTCATCCATGTGAAATAAATCCATTCTGCAAATATGTAAGGTAACATTTGTTGCAATTTTTATTTGCTGTATTATGTTGTTGAGCTTGTTTGGCTTAAAAAGCAGAAGTAAACAGTTCCTATAATGTCATGTGATGGCTGGCCTTTTTCCTTGAGTTTGTGCTTTTTTGCAGAGTAAAAGTTCAAATCATTAATTTCTGGTCTGTCTTTGCTTTTAGGTCCTACATTGCCTCGACAGAATTCACAGCTTCCCTCTCAAGTACAAAATGGTCCATCACAAGAAGAATTGGAAATCCAGAGAAGGTACAGTATTATAAGTGAACAGCTGTTCAATTAAAGAACGTAGTAACTCCTCACTAATGATGAGAAATTAAATATCAAGGACTTAGCAGCATTTGTATGCCTGCAGTTTTCAGTAGTGCAGCTTTCCTGTGTAAAAACTTCGTAGCTAGATCCCTTGTTCGTGATCTCCACCCGTTCAAACAATACAATTTTTATTGGCGTGTCATGAAAGAGCTGAAGATCACATGGGAATCTTTGGAAGACTTCACTGCTGTCATTTTCAACCAGACTAATTAATTTTCCAGTGACTGTTGTCTTCAGTTTTTGACACACACTTACAAAGAAGAAAGCAGCAAGCAAGGAAGGAAGTTTTAACCTTTAGAAGTAGAGAATTAAGTCATCGTGGAGAATGACAATTTTTCTTCCCAAGTGTGGATTCGCTAGATCAAAATATTGTATTGGAAAGCTTGTTTTCCTTTATACTGTATTAGCTCTTTAGCAAAGAAACTGTCATTTTCTGCTTTCAGCGTATAAATTTATGGAACCTTTAGTAGTTTAATTTTCAGCTGTAGCAATAGTGGTTATACCTGTGCTGCCCCTGTTCCCCTGACTAGTCGGCACTCCTCCAAGCTAAGCTGTTCCCTTCAACGAGAAGCCACTGTACCCTGTCCCATGCCCTGTGGGATACTTTTCAGACCCATAGCTTTTTTAGAATATGTGTTTTTTTCAGTTCCCTTTAATAATTGCTACATATCGATCATGTGCGCAAGTTCTGGGAACAAAGTTTCTAGTTGCCATGTTCCTGCTTTTGTTGTGTGTCAATATGGGTTGATGCTGTAGGTTGAGTGTCTGGGATATGGGTATATGAAATGGTAAAGTCTTCTAGGATAGTGCTATCAGACTGGGTTAAGTGAAAACAGCAAGACCTTGGGATGTCTCAAGCATACGGCCTGTGGTGCAATCCTGGATTATTTTACCATCAAAATACTCCCAGGAGATTAGCTGCTCCCTTCCAGAAGGGATGCTGGGAGCAATTTAGGTCACATGCAGTACAGATGCAGGGAACAGGGTCCTTGAATAAATAGGAAGTGGTCCAGATTGATGGTGTAAATGCACTTAATAGCTTTCAGTGGTAACTGGAAAAATATTTTAACATGTTGGGTCTAATTGGTGTTGAAGTTTTTTCTATTTTGATCTTTTGCATTTCATTTGTTTATGCAAAAGTGAGCAGAACCAGATCGCTAATTTGGGAATAATTCATATTACAGATTCGATAAACTAGCTATACGTGTTGAACAAAGTTTTGACATCAAAATTGGTCATACTTGTTCATCTTTTTTCTGCGGTATGCTCTTAAATCTGAGCAGGGATCGCTTTATCGTAAAGTCTCCTTGTTTAGAAACAAATAGCAAGAAGCTCATTACAAATCTGTCTGTTTGATGTGTTTACGTGCAAGTCTGCTGTCATGATAAAGGTCTTTCATGTCACTTCTTTTGACAGACTTTTAAAAAGCTCTTTTCTTTTGATATTTTTTTCTGTTCTACAGTAATGGCTTTTAATATTTTTATTTCCCGTCTGTTCTTTTAGAAGGCTGTATTAATTGAAATTTATAATGCTGAAGTACTTTTCAGAGAGCATTGTAGGTAGATGTCTCTTCAGAAAAAAGTGCTGCCCCATGTTAAGAGCTGTGCAACTCTCCCTTGAAAATTTTTGTGTGTAAAGGACATATTATCAGGTGGCATTCTTATGGCTTCACTTTCTCATTTGACCAGTGTGCTCTACTTGTTTTCATCTAATATAATGTCCCCTTTGAAGTTTGGTCCTGGTTTTGATTTGTTTTTCCCCTAAAAAAGGACAGAGAATTGGAATGAGTGTTTACTCATGTTGCTAGCCAGATTGTCTGTGGAAAGACTATTGCTGTTGTGTCATTAAGCCTAAGAACAACATGTAATTTTGTTAAAACATTTCACAAATGCTTCTCCTGTCTCTTTACTACTGTAATGGTACAGTTATAATACAGTTCAATTAACTGTAAGCTAGAACTTCTCTTCTGTGGCAATTGTCTTTCAGCTTTCAGATTGTAATAACAATAGTCTTACTACCATAATGTAGAGAGTAGTAAATAGTTGGGAGAAAAAGGTTTAGATATATATTACTTCTAACATATCTACAAGTGACATTTCCAGGCTCAGTAAAGGGTAAAGGCAGTGTGGGCAGAATTGAATTCTGTGGGGAGCAGTAAGACTACGGGGAATGCATGAGAAGGGAATAAATGTTACTGTGTAGGCAGGAGCACGGGATTTGTGATGGATCAGTAGAAAGGCAGGCTTTGCTAAGTCTATTGCTCGTGAAATATGTCTGTGGGGTGGGGGTTTTGTTTAAGCTGTGGCTTGATAATGCCTGTAAGTGCTGGTCTCTTATCCCTCCCCTTTAGTGTACCTGGATTCAGTAGTGTTTGACCACCGCCCATGTTAAAGAAGTTCAGGAAAATATTTTTAAAAATTATTCTAAGCCTGAGGAAAAAAAAAAAAATCTGCTTACATAAAAATTACAGTTGAAAAAGGCACGCTGTGGAGGTCATCTAGTCCAACCCTCTGCTCAAAGCAGTACTAATTTCAAAGTTAAATTATGTGGCTTGTAGCTTCAGGGTTTTCCTAGGCACAAATAGAAACATTTTCTCAGAAATGTTTTGCGAAAGGAGTGACTGGTGAAGAATGGCATATTAAAGAGAGCTCTTCAACTGATCTGATGTTTTCCTTTGCTTTTATAACTGATGTTCAAGAATCTTGAGGAAATTGGGAACTGAAGAATTAAATTAGATCATTGCCAACAAAAGTGTATTATTTTGGTTCAAAGATTTTTCTGTGTTTTAGAAAGGATTTAGATGCCTTACATTTTGAGTAAAAGTCCTATTTTTTTTGTTTATTTTGCTGCTGAGCTTGTTACTTGAATATTTGCATTGTTTACTGTGCAGTGATGACAATCTGTAAAGCCACTCGGACCAGATGTGCGATCTAAAACACTGAGGTTTTTATGAGGCCGAGATTACACATAAGGTAATCAATGAAATAATTTTGTCTGGTGAACTGATAACTTTGTTACTTTCTTTTAAGAAACCTTAACACATGGTGTATGCTTTCCCTGTCAGGGAGTACTTGAAGATAACTGTAATTTTCCTTAACTTGCACTCATTTAAGTACAGTAATAACAAGCTTTAAAACACTTCAGCTTCCATTTCCAATCCTCAAAAATGAAGGGATTTTTTGTTATGGGTTATTTTTCATTTTGTCAGAGTGGTAGTCAGGCAGTGTTTATAAATTCCACTGATTTTTGATAATGAGCCAACTTCAGTTGACATACATATTTGTTAATAACTTCAGAGTTACTTAATGTCAAATACCGTTTTAAAATATAAGATTAGTTCATGGCATGCCTCTGTGTGCTACTCGTGTATGTAAATTTACCTTCTCTTCCAACCATGATAAATATATTGTCAGGAATATGAGTCACAGAGTTGGTATCTAATATGACACTTGGGAATTTAATGAGTTAATGTTTATAAATAACTTCAAAATCATCACTGCTTCATAAATGAAGAGACCAAGAACACCAGAAACAGAGAAAGCGTATAGATTGTAAGGAATAATGAAGGTATACAAGCCGCCTGGCGTCCTTCAGGGACGTAATGGACCAAAACTTGACCGACTTCTGTCGTAAGTACTCAAAAATGTTAGAAGTTTATGTAAATATAACCGTGGAATATTAGGGAATTTTGTAATTGTTAAATACTTCAAGTTCACGTACAGTTTTAGTGTGTATCATGGATTGGGATGATGTTGTTAAAGAAAACTCGGTGTGTGACTGTGCTAGAAAGTAATATTGATATGGTGTGGTTTTCATAACATCTTTTGGGAGGCTGCTTAGTTTTAGATAGTACAAGATCAGAGGCTGACAAGGGTGGCAGTTTCTTATTTACTGATAGACTTAAAGGAATGCTTTTTATTTTACAGACGAAAAGTATTTTTTCTGAGATTTTGCTAATCTTAATTTTTAACTACAGTTAAAGGATTTATGTTTTTTCCCCCTGTAAATTAGTAATTATTACATATATAATTCCTGAGCTGTTTTGAAAATGTGTGGAAATACTGAAAGGAAACTGCATCCCACAATTCAGTAGCACTGTAGCTATAATAATTTAAAGGAAGGAAAGTTTGCCCGTCACTCTCTGTTCCTGGTAGCCTGGCTTCTACCAATTTCCCACAGCCCGTGACCCTTCCCTAGTTAGTGGCCAGATGTACTGTTTCCAGTTTTCCTTTGCTTTTGAAATTGTGCCATTTATCCGACAGCTTATTTTGAGGAAGTAGGATTTCTTTAAAGGTATATGGATTGATTAGGTTATAACTAAGCAAACAGTTCCGATCTAAGATAGGCATATGAATATAGTATAGTAGTTGGCTTTTTGGTTTAGGATATGAGTGGTCGGTCGAATACTGTCATATGATTGTATTGTGTGCTCTGCGTGTTACAAAATCTGCATGACGTTTGCATCCCAGAGACACGGTTTACATGAAATCAAAGGGTTTTTTTTTTTAATGCCTAAGCTAAGGGTTTCCAGCAGGTCAAAGTTACATCGGTGTAAACTTTTCAAGTTGGGCTTGCTGAGGTAGTTTCATGGGACAGCCTGCAGCCGTATGGATCTTTCCAGCCTCTGCATTGCATAGTAGGTCAGGAGACAAAAGGAGACAGAAGCAAAAAGACGCATCAGTCAGGGTTGTTTATCTCAGGCTAAAGACTTTTTTCCCCCACCCCTCCCACCCCCCTTGCCCTCAAAGTTTCTGGAAAACAGAGTTCTGGTATAGTAAAGACTTTTTTTAAGTGCCTCATTTTCTTTCCATTCACAGTTTCTTCCCATTCACAGTAAAGTTTTCCTTACTTCTGTCAAGTCTAGCTTTCAGAGACTTAATAACTGGCTTTATGGAGAGGTAATGGGTGCCGTCTGTTTTCAGTACTGAATAGCTATAGATGTTGGGTAACATTGACGTGTTTAGCAGACTGAGAAGAGCACTCTTCCATTAAGGAGTCTTTTGACTGTATTGGCAAAACTGCTGCCTTAATTGCTGCAATTGAATATGGATGTTGCTTGAAGGATGATTCTGACAAGTATCTTAGCTAACACTTTTTAAAATGTCTCTTTGAAATCTTACCCTTTCTGCAAAATTTTCAGTTCTGTGGTTTTTTTCCGTTTAATGCGAAACATGAAATTGGGATTCGAAACTGTTCTCCACTTTTCCAGATTCTTGGTTATTGTGGTTCCCTTTTATGAAATTACTTCTATCCTGACCATAGTCACTAGCATACCACTGAGGGAGCTGCTAATGGGAGTAGATTTTTCCACTATTGAGAATCTTATTTTTTTCTAAGATTTGATGTGCACAGATGACTTCCTGCAATCTGGCTTCTGCCAGATATGTAAACTAACAGAATACTTGAACTTAATAAGTTGAAAAGATCAAGGTGAGGAACACTAGGCTTGATGAGGTTTGATCAAAGAGCACTGATAGATCGCTTTCTCTATCAGAAATACCGTATCGAATAACCTATAGGTTTGTAGTTGCCTCTTCATGTCTTTGTCATGATGGTTGGTTACCAGTTTTTGCTTGACTGATAAAACCTAGTTCTTTCTCTTATTTTTTTATTTCTAACTAATGTGGTTTGAGCTTACAACATAAAAGCTTGTTGTTAGACCTTAAATCCCTTTTGATCAAGGAAATCAAAGCCTGTTAGTTTGACCTTGCTAATGTGAAAAGCTTTAGAACTACTTTTGAAGAAAAGAATAATTAACCAGATAAAACATAGCACAGTAAACTGTACCCAGATAATATTTTCTTTTGCAAAAGAAGAAAGGCTGTTCATGCGGTGTTCCTGGGCTTTAGTAAAGCATTTGACAGATACCAAGAGGGAAGTTCCTAGTTAAGGTGGAAGAGAGGAGGATTGCTGTGGAAGCGTGAGGAGCATGAGAACAGGCAGTTCCTCCTGCATTGTTGAGATTGGGAACGATCAAATTTCATTTGGTGTTTTGCTGAACAAAATAAGTCCTTGCTGCTGATGCGAGTTGAGATATTTAAGTGCAAAGAAGAACAGGAGGAGTTGGATGATGTTGCAGATTTTGATGATCAAAATGGAATGAGAAGTAATACATAGCTGGTGTCCTGGGTTTAGACATTTTTTCTGGGGGGGAAACACAACCTGTAGACCAAATACTAGTGTTTAGGATGTCTTAGTATTAGTGTACAGGGAAAATAAAATCGACAGTGGAAGTGTTAGGTGCTATGGTGATCAGTCAGGGGAAAGCTGCTTGAACATTGGAAATGGCTGTAATGACCTCTAGATTTGCGTAGTGTTTCAAAATCATGATACCTGTAATCAATTAAATGCCTTTATAATTTTGCATTAAATTAAGTGTAAAGTGTTCTTTGATACAAACTTTGAAAAAAGACATAATTGAAACAGTCTCACCTTTCACTAGTTTGAAGAACCAGAGGTCCACCGCTGTTGAAACTGGAAGTAACTGTCCGTTCCAGAGCATGTACAGTAACTCACCTCACAAACCTCTTGGCTTTGAACAGTCAAACTTGGCAGGTCTTCGAAGTGCCTGTTGCTTGCTCATTTTATCAAGTTAACTAGCTCTTGTCTGGGTTTCTCTGAAATGATGTGCAGTATGCTCAGGTAGAAGCTGTCTGGACTGTCTAGCACTTGCGGGGAGGAAAAATAAAGCCAGCTTGGTAAAAGTTTTAGTGAGAGCATATAGCAGGAGTTCAGTTTAGATGACGCAAAGTGAAGTTCATGCAACTGAGAGAGCTTAGAGGCAAAGAGGTTAAATATTGATCGCTTCTGCTGGGGTTATGCTGTTGGTGCATCAAGTGTCCTTTTTATTCATGCAGACTCTCGGTCTCAGTGCAGGCTGCCCATGTTTGATGGAAGTTTGCAATCTGTATTGACATGATTTAGACTACACTTTCTTTTTGTAAATGAGTTCTGAAATTTGGGGGGTGGTGTGTGTTCATTCCCTGGTACGTAAGCATTAACGTGTAGGTCTTGAGATATGTACTCGGTAGGTTTATGTGACCGTACAGGACAGTGAGCTCTGCGGTAAATGCTAAATTTCGGAATGATGAATAAATATTTAATATTAGAGGTGGAAGAGCAAGTTTAGTGCTGATATTCAGTTTTCATTATTCAAATAAGTTCCTGCAAATTTGAAGCGCCATAGCAGACACACCTTTTCTGACCTTGTGCAGAAGAAAATTAGAGGATTAAGCTATTAAAACTCAAACTAGCAGCTAAGTTCAAAATAATCAACATGTTAAAGCACTCACTTTTTGATTTTTTTTTTTTCTATAAACAGTTGTAACAGTGATAAAGTAGGTTGACTGTATCTACTTAAATTGATGTCGATAGAGCACATGCCATTACTTGCAGTCACAAAGTAGCTGCTCTTCTGTAGAGGACAGCATGCCTCAGATGGAGCTGAGGTCACCCCGCATCTGGTGCTGGCGCCTCTAGCTCAGCTACGCGTCGTGTAGCCTGTTTGCAGCCAGCTGCTCTATTTGTTGCAGTGACTCAGTGGTGGGAGGAGGAGAGCCATCATGTGAGATGTATTCTAGTAGGTAGCGACTGTTGGATTAGATAATGGTATCTATGCCCACATGCTGGGGCTTTCAGCATTTTAGAATAAAACTCCAAACATGACTGTCTTGTTTACTGCTCCATAGATTGCGGCAGGGTTAGAGGAGCTGGTGCGAGAGCTCAGAGCAGCCCTGAAAGCCTAGGCATATGGAAGCTCCAGAACTGGAATACTACAGTCTTTTTCTCTTATGCTAGTCATTGCAATGCAAGTTTTTAAATTGGTAAATGTATTTTAACAGTTAAACATCTTTTAATATTTATTTAATTGCTAAACGTAAGCCTAATGTCTAGATTAACAACACAGTTTGAACAACTCCATCGGTTTGGACTGATGAATCTGGGTTTAATTATGGTTGATATTATACACTTACCTTTAGAACTTTGACATAGTAGTGTTATTCCTAGATTTCTTGTTTATGCTGGGTTATGAAATTTACATTTTTTTAAAAAACTAGTGAAGCACAGAATGAAAGATGCATACGCGGTTGAATACTTTTGTTATAATCACATTTGTTTTCTTATACAGAATGACTTAATGGTAACTTTCAGAATAGATGAAGTGCAGAATATATTACTGCAATGTTTTAAGCTAGCAATGGTCAGCCTTCATGCTGCCTTTTGGGTGTCATCCTTGTGTCTGTCTTCTGCTACGCCACGTTTGTTTGTTTTAGAATAGATAACACCACAAGCAAGAAACTGTTCTTCAAAAAAAGCAAAAAAAACCCCAAAACCCGATGTGGGACATAAACCTGAAAATCTCCCCTCAAGAGACTCTGTTTTATGATTTTTTTTTTATTTGTTATTTTTTTAGTGGCTCAAGTGATGGTTTTTGATATCCTTTTTCAATACACTCATCTTATTAGTGATTTTTTTTCCCCATCCTTGTTGTCGTTGTATCTTTAAGCAGACAAAACGGGGATAGTATTCCTATTGATCTTTCTGAGTGATTTGATGCCCTGCTTTAACACCAAGTTATTCAGTCAAGAAAGAATGGCATATGAAATTGATGTGTTCATAACTGATGACTAACAGCTGTCAAATACTATGTGTTATCTGCCTGCAGCTGACCTCTTCACTCAATGCAGCAATTACTTCAGTCAGGTCTGTTCCTCAAGATATTTTGTTTTCTGCAGGCTTTGTCTTGGATCTTTGTTTTCTACAGTGAGTTTTAAGATCAAATACTTCAAACCAGTTTCTGTTCATCTTGGAATGTCTATCAGCTCAGTGCCTGTTGAATTTGGATGTGATACAAAGATGCTTCTGGCTGTACTGTTCATGGAAATACCTCTGTTTTTAATATATCTGGCTTCATGACAAGAAGCCTTTCGGGTTTGTGGCTGAATTCTGTTATTCAGGTTGATATATGGTCGTCTTGGTGCGGTTTCCTGTCATCTTTTTAGGAAAAAATTTAATGGCTTGATCTCGCATCCAAAAGCAAAGCAAGCCAGTGTTTGAATCCTGAATATTTATGTGAGCGTACAGAAAAACTTCCACCTGAGGAAACAAGGTGACCTGCCAGAGCAGACAGCTATTTGCCTTCACAAACTGTTTCAGCAATGGATTTGTTACATGTAGGTTTTTTTCCTCTTGGTGCCCTTGTGACAACAGCTCTGGTTTTTGACACAATGAGAGTTGCCTAATGCTGAGGCATACTTTCTCTGGTGGAAGGCCAGTCTTTTCATAAACTGAGACACTTGAAATAACTGTTCCGCAGATGACCAAGATATGGGCATAACCATGAAAAGTGTTCCAGAAAAAAACAGGTTCTCTCTGGCTATTAAGTCTGCTCTGAGACAGAATATTGTTCTACCAGTAAACATTGAAATTTCTTAATCAAGTTGAGATCTTCGTCTTCCCTTCAGCCCATATGGTAATGGTCATATTTTAAGAAAATTGATTGAGGCCTCAATTCTTTTGAATGACTATGCTGAAGTCCTTAGCAAAGGGACCAGAGGATTGCTGTCAGTTATTCACCTCCAGGAGCAGGAGCTAAAACAACCTTTTATTTCCCCCCCCCCCCAATACAGGTCTAAAGGTATTGTATAATATTATTTTGGGATAGCTTCCTAGTTGCTGCGTGTGATGATCTGTTGAATATAGTGATGTTACTTGCTAATGAAAGGCATGATAGAAAGTGATCTTGGTGTACATGAGATATTGGCTCATTTCATATAACATCAAGAGCTGAGATAGTAGGCTACTTCTTAATTGTTACTCCCCTTTATGCTCTGTTTCAGAACAAATTAGGAAGGCTTTGCGTGTACCTGGGTAAACTAACAGCAATTCTGTTTTGCAGTTGTCATGTAGGAGAGATTCCAAACGCCATCACTAAATGTGGGTTTTTTTCAGCAGGGATGCAACAGTGTGTACTTAACTCTGCTCATTGCATTTTTCTCCTTGTGTTATTTCAAGAATGTAGTCATGCTCCTGATTCTTGGCTGCCCAAGGAACTGGAGGATTAATGCTGATAGAGTTCAAAGTCACAAGTTGGTATTGTAAATATGATTCTTTCTTCATCCTCTGACTAAACCTCCTCATACCTCTTTAATTGGACAAAAGTATAAGGGCAAGAAAAAGAGGGGAAATAACTTTAAAAGCTGTTGCAATATTAAAGTAAGGTAATTTAAATATAACAACAACAAGAAACAACCAATACCTACCCCCCCCGGTGAAGTTTCCTAAGATGCTTTTGGCATGGAACTAATTAAAATCCAAAAAGAAAGTTTCACGAGTAGAATGCGTGATAAAGCTAGCAGCTATTCTGAAATTCTGAAGTTGAATCTAAAACCACGTGTAACACTACCTACATTGCGTATGACTGACCTGCTGTTCAGTTTTATAGCACTGTCTCAACTATTCGATGTAAATTGGCCCTTAGATTCTAGTAATTCACACCTTTAAAATAATTAGAATCACTTTGCCTTAACATACTTAGCATTTCACTATAAGATAGCTTTCTGGGGCATTTTTAGTACCTCTTTAGCTTTTTCAGAAGTTGCCCTGGTAGCTAGATACTGTGCTTTCTAAGGCTGAAGGATTTTCATGGATTGCTTTCACAATGTTCTTGAATGTTCCCATACTTCAGAGCTACCAAAGTCTTGACATTTCAGAAATGCTTTAACTGATGTGTAGTGACTCTTCTTAATCTACTAATGCTTTTGCATAATATAATTTTGATCTCTGACAAAATTTTTAAATAAAATTACATTATCTAATGCTAACTAAACAAAACCAAGGGGTTTTAATGCAAACAAATTTATCCTCTTTTTTTTAGTTAGCAAAATGAGTCTTAATCTTTTTCAGCTACAACTGTTACACTTGTTAAGCTGTAGTTCTTTCTTCGTTTATGAAATTCATCCTTGCTCATTAAGTTGTGTTGAAGCAACTTGATTGTGTTACTGGCATAGAGATCTTTTGACCTGTGCCACTTCTGGTTTTCTGTCTGAAAGGTTTATTAAAATCGCTAAAACTGCTGTAAAAATGTAGTGGGTTGTGGTGTGTGGTTTTTTTGGTTTTGGGTTTGGTTGGGTTTTTTTTTCTTGTTGACAAAGGGATGCTTCAGTGGTATATAATGAGAATAATTTAAACTTAAAATTACTCTCAAGGATGGCGTATTTCATCTCATATCTTACTGCATGGGAATTTTATAAAAGATAGGAAATGTTTGCAAGGTATTTTGCTGCCCTCTCTTGGTAGAGCATTTGTATCATAAGCAAAGTGCTCAACTTGTTCATGGTTTTTATTTGTACATTTTAAAAAATTCTGGTTTTATTCCTTTATTTCCTGAAGAAATGAAAAATGAGGATTCTTTTACAAAAATAAAAAATTAAATACTGAGTTACTCAATATTTATCTATGAGAACTTTTTCATTTAGGTCCTGTGTCGGTGAAAATAGTTACCTCACTGCCATTTATCTGTATCTTAGTAGACAGCCAATACAGTTTGATAGTGTTGATTGCTGACAGAAATATTTTTTGCCTCAGATGAAGGTTAAATCGTATAAATGCTTAGGTACATTTTGTTATGACATGTGGGCATTGTGTGTCTTTATAGCTCTCTGAAGAGGAGGAAAACCCCAAGTGAGCCTCAGGAACATGTTCATGCATATCAGGAGAACTAGTCAATCCCAACAAACAGTTTGATTTAGACATACATCTTATGCCTTAGCTAAAATTGCATGTGATTACATGCTATAGAGAGACAGAGTATACATTTATATATAGTCTCATTGTCTGTGTCTCCCTCCTCCCCTCCTTGTATATAGTACATACATACGCACACATGTGGACATACCCCTCTCGATAGTTAGAAAAGCTTTAAGTAAAAACTAATAAAAATCCCAACCCTTCTGGGCCAGGGCAAACACCTGGAACACTTCCCCCTCCTACTCTCCAGTCCTCTGGGCATTTTTGGTTCAACAGCTTCTTGTGCATGATGCAATTTCTGTTTTCTAAATGACCTTCCATGGTGGGTTTTTTTTTTTTTCCTTCTGTGGGCTTTTTCCTCCTCTTTCTTTGAATAAGTCTGGCAAGGAGTTCCACAGCTCGCCTGCCTGATATGCAGAGGTGCTCGCTTGCTTGCTTATTTATTTATTTATTTATTTATTTTAATTTTTTGAGCTTTGCTATTACTAGTTGCATTGACTCTTTCCTCCCAACTGTTGTATTAGGATGTCCTCATCACTCAGGATTTTATAGACTTCCAGTTGTCTTTTCCACAATGCAGAATTCCAGCTTTAGTTATTTTTTGAATGGAAACTGGTACATTTGATCATAGTGTTGGTGCTCTTTGAACCTTTTCAGTTCTGCTGTTTTCCATCTTTTTTGAGATGCGAACAGAGATGCAGGGTTTGTGAAGAAGATGATGGTATTTTCTATAATGCTCTGTAATCCTTTCTTAATGTGTAGCATCTGGTTTATGTTTTTGAACAGAACATGTCAATGAATGGATTTTGTCATAGAACTGTCTGTCATAACCCTAATATCTCACTCCCAAGTCAGTAGTCAACTCATAGTCCAGCATTTTATATATGAATTTAGCAGATTTCCCCTCTCTCCCCTGCATCACTTCAGTTATATCTCAGTTGAGTTTTATTTGCCAGTTTTATTGCCCAGTTACTTGGAATTAGAAGATCCGTCAGTAGTTCTTCATAATCAGTCGTCATCCTTGCTATCCTAAATAACTTAATATTAAGGAGCTTAGTCAAGACCACCTCACTGTTTCTTTTCCAGGTTGCTTATGAAAATATGAAATGGCACAGATCTCGCTATGGTTTGTTGCAGAACTGCCTCAGTGACACTGCTCTTATGTGAGAAGTGAGCTATATCGAGGTTCTGAAGAACTTAAGAAAAAGAAAATTTAAATATCTGACAGCTGCTCGATGTGTTATTAAACCCAGTGAATTGATACTTTCTAGTTTCATAAACTATAAACATCTCATGTTATATTTAACCTCAAGTGCCTTATCTGCATATTAGTTTTAGGATTAACAGTGTGTACATTTCTAGGTAGAATATGCTAGCTTCTGGCAAATGAATGAAAAGGAATGAACAAAATAAACAGAAGCTGCTTTGGAGTCTCTAAATGTCGTTTCCTGCTCTGAATAGCCTTTTAGCTACAAACATCTGTGCATCCATCTCTCCTTTACAAAAAAAGAGCCTAAGATGACCAAGCTGAAGTTATTCATGATGAAAACCCTGCTTTCCTCTAATAACAGATTTTATCTGAGGGAGAAAGAGCGCATAATAAAACTAGTTTTGTACAATACAGAGCAAGCAAACGTAATGCCAAAAATATTTTTAATATCCCTTTTGGAGCTTAAATTTCTGTGGTTTATATTGTATTCTCTTGATATTTTGTAGAAATCCTCTACTGGTTCCAAGTATGTATCAGTCAATCACCAGAATTTTTGGTGGTTTTCAGAGGCTAAAAATCAAGCATTTAGGAAGCTGAGCTGCAGCCCTAATTTCTTAATGACTGCTATTACAACTTTGTTATATGGGAGAACAGGAGCTGACGGAAGAACTGATACAGGAGCAGAACTGTTTTGCAGCTTCTGAGGATGTTGGGTAACAAGTTCAGTAGGGAAAAGTCCTTTTGCTGTACATAACTGGAACTTAATTGCTTATAGCAATTATGAAATTTCAGTATTTTACAGGTTTGTTTTTTTTTTTTTGGTTGGTTTTTAATGGAGAAGCATTGTTCTGGAAGAGGATAGACTTCAACAGTGATAGTGTATGAGCTGGGGTTTCCAGTTATACCAGTATTTTCTGAGCATAAATAGGAATGAAATAGCTGAAGTTCCCTTCATTTTCAGGCTTCAGTTTTACATGGCTCTAAGCATATAGTATAGAATTACTAATGACCTTTCCAAATAAGATTGCCCAGTGGCAGTCTATAGAAAGCACGTATTTAGTAGCTTAAGGTGTCAACATTTAGGTCTCCTTTTTACGTTATAGCTAAAAGCTCCCTGTGCTTTGAGAAGCTATCTTCAGTTTGCATCTGAAGCATGGCAGAAAAAAAATGGCTGTGTGCTTTATATACAAGTTTTTCTTTTTAAATGTAATGATTTTTTCTGAAAATAAGAATTCAAATGGAGGATGATAACTAACAACATTTTCAGTGATACATACTGACAGGAACATACTGGCCACAGCTTTGACGAGGATCCGCCTAATTTTTGTTTTAGTAGTGAGCTCCCCCCAAGAGATGAAAAAACTTTGAAAATCAAAGCTATATTTTAGCCAACTAGAAACATGTATTTTTTTTTTTAATATAATGTTAAAAAAAAAAAGAAAACCTAAAGAAAATACAAAACAAGTTGAGGAAAAAAAGCAAAAGGGTTGTGTACAGCTTTTCCAACTGTATTTTTGCAGGAAAGTTCTTTCTTTCAGCCAGCCTAGTAGCTTTGTCGGCAAATTTTGCATGATTCCTTCTTACCCTTAGGAAGTTCTTTATATCTCCTCTGCCTGGCTTTTACTTGTTTTCCCCCTTTCCACATCTTCCCCCTCTCTGCTTTCCTTTGCAAAGACTCCCATGAGCTGGAAACCCTGCCAGCTCCCTGCAGTGTTTCCCTGGCTGCTGCACCCTGGATTTTTTTCTGACCATGTCCAGTTTTCCCCTGCCTTCAAGGGTGTTCTCGTCTCGATGCCAGTTAAGTTGTATGTGCATGTAGTAGTATGCAGGTGGAGAGGGACATGGATACATTTTGATGCTTCTGTAAAATTTGGATAAATACTAGCTGACTAGTTTATGTGAAAACCATAATTTGTTTAGGGGCGGGCTTTTTTGATGACTATTTGTGTTACTTCTATTTCACTCTACTTTTATTCACTGCTTCAAGTATAGAATACTGTGCAAAGAACAAATGTAACTCCATATCCCAAACTGGGAAGATTGCATCAGTTAGTAAATTACCAGCAACAGCTTTCTGTTCTTACCTCTTGAAAGCTGCCTTTCAGAATGTTAATTAAGAGGAAATTTGATATAGGATTCTTTTTACTGTAAGCATAATACAACTATTATCCAGCTCAGAAAAATAACATGTAGAATTAAGAATTTTATGTAGGTACAAATGCTGTGCTTTTATTCTCGCTGGTGCAAAGATTGTTGATTAGTTTATCTCTTCTTGTCCTTGTAACAGTTGCTTGATATTTTTGATTTTTGCTTTGCACTTAGTCTTTTTCCTTTTTTCACGATTGTAGACAGTTGCAAGAGCAACAGAGGCAGAAGGAGCTGGAACGGGAGAGGCTGGATCGTGAACGAATGGAACGGGAGAGGCTGGAGAGAGAGAGGCTAGAAAGGGAAAGACTTGAAAGAGAGCGCCTAGAACAGGAACAACTGGAGAGAGAACGGCAAGAAAGGGAACGGCAAGAACGCCTAGAAAGGGAGAGACAAGAGAAGGAGAGGCAGGATCGAGAAAGACTTGAACGACTTGAACGGGAAAGGCAAGAAAGAGAACGGCAAGAACAGTTGGAAAGGGAACAATTGGAATGGGAAAGAGAGAGAAGAATTTCAAATGCTGGTAAGAATTTCAAAACTGAGCGTATTCAAGTATCAGACCACTCTTTATGTGTTTGGGTGATGGAGTGGGAGAGAAGCAATAAAGGGCAGTGAGTACAGTTGTGCAACAACAGTCAGTATTTCAGGCTTCTATTTGCTGGAATTGCTTCCTTTTTTATGGCAAGAAGTCCAAGATCTTTGACTTTCCTGTCGTAATTTTCCATTAACTCTGAAATGATTTTTTTGGTACTATTTGCACACTCCATTGCCGTACTCTCTGATCACTTGAAGAACCTGAATCATGTTGGGCACCTCCAGCATTGGTTAAAGTATGATGAGTTAAAATTACTAAATACCTTATCATTATTTGCTCTATTAAACAAGATGTATCCTCATTACATAATTTGGAAAAAAAAACCCAAACCCAAACATATCAGGTTGAGTGTGTTAAGGCAAAGTAACAGTGTGAGAAATGCCTTTCGGTATGAAGTTTTGCTTAATTTATCATTGTAGTAACATTTCAGTGAAATGTATTATATGTATTTGTAGATAAGGTAATGCACTGCCTGCGGAAATGTATCCAGCGATAACTGAAAGCGTTCTCATTTTGGTAATATAATGGAACATTTGTCAAGCACTTGGTTGTTCTTTAGTAACAAACTCAATTTACATAAGAAGTCAGCTCATGGTAAATGTCAAGGAATACTACGTAAGAGCTAGTCACTTTAGAGCAGAGGATTTTATTGGTAGTTTTATTCCCAGTACTTTCAAGTTTGCGATGGAGCTTTTTCTGGGGAAGAGAAAGATGATACTTACCTGCTGCCTATGGTATGAGTTTTGTTAGTGGAGTTGTAACAAATGTTAAGATCACTACACTTGCTTGCACTTTGCAACCAAACAAGAAGTTAAAAGCTGATAAAAGACTCATTAATAAACCCTGTATCTAATCCATCTCACAGATGGGATTTGAGAAAACTTGCTCTAGAACGTACTTGTAAATTCAAATGTTGGCACAAAAATAGTTGGTAAAATTTAAAAGCAGCTGTTGATAATATGTAAAACTTTCCTAACAGTATTTTCACTTGTGCCTAATCCTCTGGTACTAACTGTAGTCTACGTTTATACATTTTGTTTGAATGCTGGTTTTGTTGCTTCATTAGCTCCCTTTTTCTCTTTCTCCTTTTTTTATCCTGCCTTTGCTGCTGCTTTCCATCTTCTGTCCAGCTCCATCTTTCGACAACTCCCCGTATAGCACTCCACTTCCTGAATACTCCAGTTGCCAGCCTCCTTCAGCACCTCCTCCATCATATGCAAAAGCAGTCTCAGCACCAATGTCAGAGGCCACACCGGAGTATGCTGTAGTGACTTCTGCACCACCGACTTCCACTCCCCCTACACCGCCTCTAAGGCACTCTGCATCACGTTTTGCTACATCTTTAGGCTCAGCTTTCCACCCCGTTCTCCCCCATTATGCTACAGTTCCTCGTCCACTGAACAAAAGTTCTCGGCCTCCTTCTCCTGTCAATGCCCCGGCGACTTTGCCTCCAAATACAAAGCCTGTTGCCTGGTCCGCGCCCAGTTTTGCCCCCCTTCCCCCGTCTCCTCCAGTAATGATAAGCAGTCCACCAGGCAAAGCTACTGGTCCGAGACCTGTCCTCCCAGTGTCGGCTTCTAATCCAGTGACCCAAATGTCCACGTCTCCCACGGCTCCTAACGGGCTTCCTGAAAACCTGGCTTATCCGGTTCCTTCACCTTCTACCTCAGGTCCAACTCCGCCTCCGCCACCTCCTCCCCCCCCACTGCCTTCCTTTCCGCCTCTGTCACTGTCTGGACCTCAAGCTTCTCCTTCTCCCAACTCCCCGAATGCCTCGACTCCCTCATCCAAGCCTAGTGTTCTCCCTTCTCCCTCTGCAGCTACCCCTGCCTCTGTTGAGAACTCTCTAAACTCTGTGCTGGGAGACTCCTCTGCTTCTGAGCCAGTCTTGCAGGCAGCCTCTCAGCCGATTGAACCTACGACCCAGCAGGGTAAGGCTTTCTGTTATTGCTACTAATGCACTAATCAGGAATGCAGTCGAAACCAATTGGTATCAAAGCCCGTAACTGCCCCAAAGAATTAATACAATGCTTCCAAAGTTGCAGTGATCTTAATACCACAATGAAATACCGTTTGGAAAACTGGGGTAAGGGAAACTTTAAAGCTCCACGGAGAAGAGCCGGCATTCTGTGGCCTGTCATAAGTAAAATTCTGATTTCTTAAGCTCTTACCTGTCGAGAACAGAGCTTGTCGAATACTTGCTTGGTAAATCTTGCACTGTTAGTTCATTTGGAACATGGTCTTAACAGGCAGCGTCATTAGTTTCCTAATGGCAGCCAGCATGGAAGAACGTATGTGCGGCTTTGGACATGTGAATGACCTTAAGCGAGGAATAATCTGAACAACTTTGATACTCTATGTAGTTTCAAATTTAGAAAGTAGTATGTAACACCTACAGCATTTCTTTCTGGACAGAGGTTGTATTTTGATATATGGCTGTATGCGTACGTGTGTGTGTGTGTATATATATGTATATATAAAGACAGGTCTTCCTGTGGTATTCTACCAGCGTAGCTAAAAAAATTTTAGTTAAGCAGGTGACAGTCTTAATGGACACTTTACCAATATGACAGAAATGTATTTCACATAGATGTAAATGTTAAGCTGAATCCTGCTTTTATATTGATTTAATAGATTTAGGTCTTTGTACATAAGTCTGTAGTAGCTCAGCTAAAGGGGTGGGCAGAGGGGCTCCTAGGGGATGAGTAGACTGTGGCTTCATCAGTACAAGCCATGCAGAGTAGATCCTGGTTATACCATACTCTTGTCTTAAATGAAGGCGTAAGCTACTCTGCGATGGGGTGGAAATAGGGTGAATGGCCTCACTTGTAGTATGGAATAAAAGCATGCACTTGGATGGTAAGTGACGCCAAGAGAGTTTAAAAGGCTTTTAAATTTACACAGTGGTTAGCAGAGTAGGACGCCAGGAAGACACGTGTGTGAGATTCCTGCCTGTAGAGGTTGCTTAAGGTGGTTGTGGAGCATTTTTAGTAGCTTATGGCAGCTTGGGCGAGGCAGGGGGAGGATGTGTGGGGCTGTTTCCTTAGTCACAGTTTCTTAAACTGTTCCTATAATAATAACACAGTAATCGCCAGAATATTCTTTCTTCAAAACACATTTTGTATTGCATATTTATGTGAATTTAAAGCATTAAAGATAGGTAGATAAAAAAGGAAGAGCATGTTCCCATCAGCTTAAAATACGTCAGTCTTCTAACTCACTAATTAGTGTTTGTATTAAAGTTGATTCCTGGAATGTTTTTTAGAGGAAAAAAGATTTTTAATGCAGCTTAGAAATCAGCGTTGGAACTCAAACAGTTCAAGGGTTCAGAGGTTTGGGCAGTCTGTTAAATGCTTGTTAGTACAACGAGAAGTCTCCCTGCGTTTAGCACCATTTGGATGAACAGTATTGTTCCTACGTGGTCTGGTGCTCGTGCCTTGCTTGACTTTTTATAAAAGCTTTTGCCTGTTTCCCAGTGTAATATTCTTCTTGGTTGCAGCACAGAACCTGACTGGAGGGGTTTTGTATGTAAAAGTCTCTGAAACTGTCTGATCTCTTATAGCATACTATGTAATATTTTTAGTGCGTTTCATAAGAATGCTTCTCTCCTGCTGAAACTAGCAGTGTTTCTTGCCTATGAAAAGGACCCTTACCAGTATTAATGTCTCATACACTGAGCAAAAGAACCAGTATTTCAAGGACATAAGATCTATCTTTTCTAAATCCTTAATACAGTCTATTTGTTTTCTGTTTGATACTAGGTGTTGTCCAAGGACCACCTGCACCTCCTCCCCCGCCCCCCCTACCCCCTGGCCCAGCTCAGTCTTCAGTAGCAGCCCCACCTCCTCCTGGCCCACCACCACCTCCTCCACTTCCACCTTCAGGGCCGCCGCCGCCACCACCACCACCTCCTCCACTTCCTAGCCAAGTTCCTCCCGTTCCCCTTCCACCTCCTGCTCCCCCCCTCCCTGCCTCTGGATTTTCAGCGGGATTTGTCTCTGAAGAAAATCGCCCTTTAACTGGACTAGCAGCTGCGCTTGCTGGAGCCAAACTTAGGAAAGTCTCACGGGTAAATGCAGCTCTCTTTGTTTCTTTTTCCAATTCCTGTCTCTAAATCCTGTCTTGCTGAACTGGTTGTAATTTTTGTTCAAGATTAATAGCACTATCAAGACTTTTGGAATAGGCTTAATTCATTATTAAAAAAGCATTACAGGATGTACTGCCAGCCCATCACATTCTTTATACAGTTGTTTCTTTCTTGTCTGTGAACTTTGTTTCTTACATTGTCAGCTATCATTTTATTTGCACATCTACTTTACGTAGTACATGTACTACTAAATGTACTACAAATACATTTTGCGTATTATGAAGGGTGAAGACTCCTCCAGTTCAAGTGGAGGAGGAGGAGGAGGCAGCTCTGCTTCATCTAAAACAGACAGTGGCCGTGGAAATGGACCACTTCCCTTGGGAGGCAGTGGGTTGATGGAAGAAATGAGCGCCCTGCTGGCCAGGAGGTAAGGAGCTGTTCCTGTGCTCTAGCTGCTTGGTCATCATAGAGGTAGGATTTTGGGTGCCTGTTTTCAGCTGGCTAAGGATCAAATAAACATCGGCTTGCTTTTGTGGTTGCTTTGCGAAGCTGATAACGTTTTGTGAGTAGCTGTTTTTACTTGAGTGTAATCGAGTACTTCTGTGTAAGTCTTTGTGCGGCAGTAGGGGAGGGGATACAGACTGCAAGAGGAGAAAGAATTGCACAGTTGCTTTGGCAGGAGGGCTTTGTCCTTGAAAGTACTTTGAAAGTACTTTTTTTAAACATTAATTTTCAATTACCTCGCTATCGAGCTGTATATGTCTTTAATTACACTAAATGACATTCTTCCATCTTAAAGCCATGATGATCTTGGTAACTTTTGTCTCTGCTTATAGGAGAAGAATTGCTGAAAAGGGATCAACAGAACCAGAGCAGAAAGAAGATAAAACTGTGAGTTGAGAAATTTTATCTACTTCATGTTATTCAATACGAGATTATGAGAAAGATTCTAATGGTGTACATGAGAGATTATTTACACTTTACCATATATATATACACACATAACCACTGTTACAAACACACACATAACCACTGTTTTGTGCAGTGCATGGTGCTTGCACATTTTATACATACCATTGAGCAGAACCATTTAAATCTATATAAAAAGTGAAACAAATATTTGAACAGTTGAGATTAATCTGTTAGATTCACAAGAGTCAAAGGTGGTTTTGTTCTCTCTTCCTCCTCCCTGCCTTCTCTCTCTTTTGTCCCTTTAATCAGGAAGAATCAGAGTCTTCAACTTCTAAGGTTTCTTCAACAAGCACACCTGGTAAGTAGGACAGGTTTGTGAACTCTGACTCTATAATGCTAAAAACCAATGACAAATATCAGTCAGCTGTGCTGAGTTTTGGAGCCTGCCTCTTTTCCCATGATTACAGCCTGGCATTTTCCTGTAGAATGGGTCCTGGTTCAGAAGTGTTTCAGAAAATGACAGATAAAAAGAGCATCCACTGGAACACTGCGCTTGGTACAGGGTCATGTGTCAAACCTATGGGGCTGATACATGAAAAGCCGTTGGTAGCGAATGTGAAAGCAAGTTGTCTCAGTCATTGCAGGACGCAAGTTGGGACTGTAGTTTCTTCCCTTCAAGGCAGACGTACAAGACTATCAGAGTCAGACAGAAACAGTTGCCGCTTCCAGGTACTTCGGTAAAGATTCCCTCACATGCAAGTGTCCTTTCTAAATCAATATAAGTGCATGGAGTAGAAATTCTTTAACCGTTATTCTTCTGCCGAGGTATGCTTGTGGCAGAGTTGGGGACTGTGTAGCCAACACTTCTGCTGCAGTCAGTAAGGAAAGCTTACATCTCGCCTATTCTGTAGTTGGCCAAGATGTATTGTCAGCATGCATATGTATTCATACTGTAAACGCTTGTGTTACAAGGACTCAAGTGACACTCAAGACTTTCTTTTCGTGTCCTTTAGTAGTACCTTCTTGTACTCTTAGCTTCCCTGGCCACCTCCCACTACATACATACAAAAGGGAGAGGATGTGCCATATAACCTGCAGTTTGTCATCCCAAAAGATACTGGAAGCAGAAGGCAGAAGGAAGGCATTTATTTTGATACATTTCAACTCTGTTAAGGAGCTGTACTCTCTCTCTCTTCTGTTGCTTACAGGGAGAGTTACACCATGATTACTTACACGTATTAGTCCTTTTCTGTATATGGTATATTCCTTTTAGGGGAAGAAACGCACAGTCACATAAAGCTAAGTAAAACCTAAGTTAAAACATGTTAGGTAATAATATAAACAAAACAAGCTCAGACCCATGGGATAGGCAACAGATACATGACCATTGGATAATGTTGCTGTTTCAGCTAGATAAGGATAATCATGTGGTCCTTGACCAAGCTGCAGCCATAGCAAAAGTTTCTCAGTTTTGCAGATAAAATCGTGCTGAAGTAACTCCTATGGCAGCACAAGTCTGAAGCCTGGTATATCAAATTAAGCTTAAGACTTATTACTAGCACTGGCAACCTGTAGTTGGCTGAGTCACAGGCTATGCTAGCAGACTTCTGCAATTCAGATACTCTTTTCAGTATCTAGCTGCATCCCAGAGAACTCCCTGGTCAATATGAGACTCCAAAAGGGCATTTCTGCCTCTCAGCTTGCCCAGCTTAGCAGAGCTGAGCAATACAAAAGAAAGGGAACAAAACAAACAAATCCCAAATCTGAAATGAAGACTGATAAGATCAGTGGCACATTAAAGTCCTGAGTCATTAATGATAGCAAGTAAGTAATAACAATTCACACTACAGAAAGACTGTTTCAACTTGTGCAGATTGTCAGGAATAAAAACCTGATCCGTAAGGAATGAGGCATTTGTGGTGATAGGTATGTCCTGAGGAAGGGCTTAGGTGAGACCACTGAAGGGGCGGGGGGAACTCATCCACCATGCAAGAACACAAAATAAACAGTCCTTAACTGAACTGTTGGCCTTGTTTTCACTGTGATTTCTGTTTGTCTGCTGTTAAGAAACAGACCTGCACAATAAAGCTAGCGTTCATGTGACTTTAGATCACTGTGATAAGCTCAGGATAGTAAGTCAAAGTTTATTGGAGAGGATTCTAAGCAAAACTGAAAGCAGGCTCCAGAATGGAAAGTGAAGCATGAGCATGTATAAAGATAGGCTGGGCTTTTAAAACTTGACTACAAATTAGACTCATGTCTGTTGACAAGGCCCAAAAGTCCTCTTCTGCAGTGTATAATAGCATGCTTGCCCATAGAGTATAAGCTGCCCAGATGGGAGAAGAGATGCACAGTAAAACTTTTTCTACTATCACAGGTGGTAAGTAAACTACAGTCTCTTCTGGATCCAAAGGCAATGTACATTTAGTTTTGAGTCTGTATTATTTTGAAAGGGGGAAATGATATATTGCAACTTTAGAAGTATCTTTTTGGGGACAAGACTTCGGTGGAAAATAAATACCTTGTTGCTGAGAGGTATTCTAGTTGTGTGAGGCTGTTACTATCCCTGCTATTGCTTCACTGAAATTGACCCTGAATTAATTCTGTATAATTAATTAACAGCTCAGGAAAACTCCTTTAGCTTAAAAACATCTTCCCCCCAGCATTTGAAGCTGACTATTTGGTTACAGTTCTAGAATTCTATGTTTCACAACCGAAGCAATAAAAAATATAAAGTATAGGCAGGCCTTCTCCCAGCTGGATTAAGAATCAAATGGCATTTACAATGTCTAGAACAAAAGTGAGACTTTAAGATGCTATCACAATATAAATGGTAGTATGACTAAAAATACGATGAATACAACAGGAGGTAGCTTAATATGAAAGAACTAATGCAATGTAGTAAAAAAAAAAAAGGCTGACTTAAGTTGCCAGGTACTTGAAGTTTCCTCACGTAGATAACATAACGAATAGAAAAAGACAGTTTTTAATCTTCTCATCATATTTTCCAGAACTAACAAGAAAGCCTTGGGAAAGAACAAATACAGTGAATGGAAGCAAGTCACCTGTTATCTCCAGGTACCCCCTTTTTTATCAGCTCTCTTCTCCTTATGTTTGCTATTGTTGCTCATGCTGCAAAGGATACTGGACTAAAATAGCAAAAATCACCTTAATAAAAACAAAGTATATGGGTTTAAAATTACTGCTGTGAAACTGGTTTTGGGAGTTGTAATTAAGAATGAAGAGCTGCTTTTGACGAATCCTAGTAAGTGAGATTTTTGACAGTAAAGTCAAAAGTAAAACCCAAAAAGATTCCTTAACAGTTGCTGGTGTATAACTTAAATTATTAAGGGGTATGTTTGCCTACAGCAATGTTTAATTCTTTCTATTTCTTTAAATTTTAAAGTCTGAAATTTCCTGCAAGGGAAAACCAGATTCCGTGCTGTGATTAATATATTCAGTAGTAAATCTAGTGAATAGGTTTTCTCCTTTCTATTTCTGTACTAGTCATAGAATGGTTATCTAGATATTTAAGCCATCTTGGTAAGATTTGATTCTGTGACAATTTTCAGTAGCTGTCACATATGAATCCAAGGAAGGTCCATCCTAAAGAAGTGTAGAAATATTATACATCCTTCAGTGCATTAACCAATCTTTGGTAACTTGTCAGCTGGAACTTTGGTAGGCAGTGGGCATTTTGGTAGACATTTCAGTAATGCAAAAGAGTGAAATGGCTGCTTTAGGGTTTTTATTTATTTATTGAGGTATATTTAACTGCCATTTACATTAAGAAGGCTCGTGGTTCATTTTAGAATTCCTGTATATTCTGCGTACAGAGGTTAAAGGATTATGACCTGTGATAATTTGACAAAGTTACCTGAATTTCTTGAGAGAAAACAAAAGAACATGTTAAACTTGAGAATGCTGTGTTTGAAATTACTTGAATTCTCCTTAAAATTCTGGTCTGTTGGAAACAGCTATGCGAGATTTGGTGATTAGAGAAGAAAACAAAACAGTTATTCTCTAAAGTGGGATCATTTGTGGTCGAGGTTGCTATCGAAGTTCTCAGTCCTAAAACGCAGCACCAAACACTCTGAGCCTATATCAGTATCCTTGTCTGTCTTTCAGAAAGATCTAAGTCCAGGAGCTTAAAATGTCTGCAGCCTTGATTCTGGTTGCTTGCTTTGTTTTTTGTCAAAAAGCAGGTGACATTGGTGGTGATGTCCTCTCTGCTATACTGTCAGTGTAAAAAAACTACTGCTTTACCTTTAGCCTTGACTTCCCCCTACCTTCTTCCCCCTCACCCCCCAGTAGGTCTTCCCTGCCTTAACCGAGGTCTCTTGTTTTCAAGCAGATTGAGGTGTCAATACATGGCATTGAGGGGGAACTTGTCACAGAAATAACTTGTGTAAGGATTCCTGAAGAACATTTTAGATTTCATGTTGTTTAAGACAGTTGCTGACCTGGCCCTTTGGCTATAGATACTCTATGGATAAGCAACTGAAGAAAGGAAAATGAAGGGATTAATAAATAGGGCAACTCCCCATATCAGACTGTTGGGGAGCCTGGGATGTCCTTAAGTCTTGATTCTGCCTGTCCCTACAGCTGTAGTTTCTTGTAAACTGTTTTTTTGCATCCTATTTCATTGATCTTGTTTCAACTGGTGAAATTCAGAGGTTACTGAGGTCTGTTCAAAAATGTTTTCTGATCTTGAGGAGTACAGAGGAGTTTTGAGACTTCTCTTGAGACGTACTGAGAAAATCTCTCCATCAAGCTTTTGTCTTCAGTCATCCAATGGAAAATGTTGATAGAGTTCAGGCTGATGAGAGCCTCACTGGGTGTATACTCAAAAAGTACTTCCAAAATAAGAATTCCATGTTTATCCAATGTCAGTATTATTTTCCAGTGCTGTCATAACCTGCTGGAAGGTGCCATAGCATATATTTTAAGACTGCTGGTACCGTTTTCTAGTCAGTGTTGACAGTTTGCCCTGCCAGGATGAGGAATGTTTCACGGACCAAGAAAGAAAAGATATTAGTAGAAGTCTCTCTTGAATATCCTTGCATTTTTCTTAATTCTCTACAGTTGCCAAGTCTATCTCAGCAAGCAGCTTGTTAAAGTAACTTTCTTTGAGTGAGTTAGTCAAAGGATGCTGCTATTTGAAACACTAATACCATGTTTGCCAAAAGGGGATATCTTTCACCTGGTAAGGCTCAAGAACCTGCTTCTGACCTCTACAGAGAGGATATGAATCGTTTACGGGGATTAAACAAAGCATACCTAATAAACTGGCAAGTAAGCAAAATTTTGTCTTCAGAGCTTCCAAACAGGTAGACAATGAAGGAGTTGTTATTCAGAATGAATGTTCTAAGTATTTTAAAATAACTAGTGTCCTGTTTAAAATCAGGCCTTTTTTTTGTAGCAGACTTTGAAAAGACTTAAGCTATGT
Organism: Nipponia nippon; assembly: GCF_047370975.1. NCBI lineage: Eukaryota > Metazoa > Chordata > Aves > Pelecaniformes > Threskiornithidae > Nipponia > Nipponia nippon. The sequence goes on from NW_028262358.1 coordinate 20,014,667, forward strand.
GCTTTTAGTATTTCCTGAAACATTCAAAATGAACTCTTGGAATGCAAGTAGTGAAACTCTATGGTATTTAAGGTGCTAAAACTGAACAAAAATAAGACCTGTTATAGCTTGTTAAGGTAGTGTTTCTCCCCTTCATAGACGGGAATCTCCATGGAAAAATCTGCTTGCTTCTGAAAACAGGTTCTATGATTCATTAAACAGGTATCATCCTGTTGGGATTTGAGACTTTGTAATAACCATTTTGACCAGTGCAGGGTTGGACTTTTTCTACATGGATTGGTAATCACCACATGCACCACCAGGTTCCTCTTCACATTTTGTTTGTCCAGTTGAGCCCATTTTTGGACTGGTTAAAAGCAGATGGTGTCAAAAGCAAATTGAGATGGCTTAAGAACTAGCTATGAATTCATATTAAATACTGGTTTTCTGGCAGTCGCCACCTGCAAAGGTACAAATTCCTGTTGGACATACCAGGATTTAGTGAACCACTTGCAGTGTTTTGAGAAGCAGGTTTTCAAAAATGTAAGTTTAGATACACAGGAATAGGAATTAACTTCCCAGGTGAGTTTTCACATCTGCTTTTTGCATATTAAGTAGAGATAACAAAGAGATAAAAAAGGACTTGTTAAACATAAATTAATCTTTTTATTGGGAACATATTCACAAGTTAGAATTAATGTGTATTTTAATCTGTAGATCCCAGTTTCACGCTCTGTAGTGGTACTTATAAAATACTGACATTGACAGCATTCAGGTTTTAAGAGCTTTCCACAGGTAAACATATTACAGAGCCCCTCAGAATTACTGAGTCAAGTTCCAGCTTTGTTTTTCATGAAGGCACTCATTGTGGTGACTACTTAATCTTTTGTATGAAAAGTTCCCCTTTTAGCTACTTATCTTGGGTGGTGTATTCTGCATGTTGGCATGAATAAAATCTTTATCTTGCATGCTTGATTTAAGGTGTTTTAGGGATGATCGAGGTTGCCTCACTGTCCTGTTAGGCAATGCTATGAAAAACCACATGGGAGAGCTCTTTAGCCATCTTAGGGTTGAATGGTTGGGATGTTTTATTCACTAAATTTCAACAGTTAGTGTTTTTCTTAATGGCAACTGTGTTCACCATTAATCTTTCTTCTGAGCAAGTAGAAGGAGGAGAAACAGGAGAATTGGGGGGGGGGGGGGGGGGGGGAAGACAGCTATATTTGCCCGAGATTAGAAATTATCTAGTTTACAAATTACAGTCTTTCATATTTGAATGAAGAATGTCTTGCATTTCGGAAAGCAAAAATGGAATACATTCTTAAGACTGAGTAGCAGACTTTTTATAAAGAGGCTTTCCTGTTGAGATTTTTGACAGATAGCAGGAGTATATAGCGTATGATTGGTAGAGCTGTCTTTTTATTCTAAAGATCTGAAGCAAAAGAAACATGAAGCTGTCTGTCTGTGGAGAGCTCTTCTTTAAAGTTATCTCATTAAAATATTTAAGTCATAAGTAATTTTATTAAAATATTAAAGTATATTCTTGTTTGGGTTCTTCCATTAAGGCAGGTAGTAGGTGCCTGTTATCAATTGCCAGGAATTGCATTTGAGAGGACGCTGATTCTTTTTTCAGTCATGTTGAGCAAATGCTGTAACGCCATAGCGTATGGGAACAAAGTGATAGTCAAGGGAAATGATCAGAAACTATACATGGAGGATCTGAAAAACTCAGGCTGTTCTGCTTGGAGTAAGTCAGTGTTCACAGTTTGAGGTGTGAACTGCAAGTAACACTTTAAATATTAGATATGTGATGAAGCAGCAATTGCCAAAGATCTAATCTTGATGAATGTTTTTGAGCAAGGAATTCTTTCATAATGAACTAAGCACTGTTGATATCTAAAGAGTTTTGTAAAAGATCCTAAACTGTGGTTTGTCTTCATAGCATTAGCACACACTGTAGATTTTCTGGTGGTTGCAAGGTGAATTCTATTTTCCAGCTTCTTCCACTATCAAGTTATTGAATATTTCATCTTCTGTCTTACTCGGTGGATCATGTATTTCATTTTGGTGTGTTTCAAGCAATAGTAATGTTAGCAATTTCTCTCTTGGAACTTACATTTAAACACCTGTAGCCTTACATCTAAACAGCTGTAGCAGTTGAGTATTGTGATCCCAAGTGAAGAACTGAGCTGGTGTAACAACACAAGATGTTCCTGCACCTCTCCGCTTTGATGCAAAGTCCAGCAGCAAAGGGACAGTTAACACAGTCCCTCCTGCTGACTCTGTTTTGTGTGGTTAACTGCTTGCAGTTTTTTCCTAAATGGGTGCCACTAGGCTTGACATAACTAACTTGTCAGTGCACAGAAATAATCATGAAGCATTAAAAAAAATTGTCGAGAGGTTTCTACCACCTACACTGGAGTTACTGCTTTTTGAAAAGATGGATGGGCTCGGGTGTACCAATTTAAAATGTCCTGTCACCAGAATTACTCGGTAGCTATGAATGTCTATGAAGTTTTTAATAAATTTTTTGAATGTGCCAGGTTCTTCAATGACACAGGCATGCCCTGTTACAGGTTAGGGGGAGGAAAAATAGGCAAGTTTTGTGTCCCGTGTTGTTTCTTAACATTTTTCACACTGGGAACCTGCCAGAGGTAAAAGTATCTGCTGGAAAGCACAAACCTGAGAAAGTTTCTGTAGTATCAAAATGACATTTTAGTGTGCATGCCCTTTTCTTTTGGGAGTCGCATTTTGAGTGTTTTCCTTCAGTTAGCAAATAAGAAGTCCGACAGGTTATAGAAGTCATGAAGACAATCCAGTATGAGGTTTATTCTGCTCATACTGAACAGAGACAGTGTAATCAGACAATTTCTTTGTGGATGAACTGCTATCTTGTAAGGGAAGATGCATGAAAGCTGAAGGTAGTGGTTTTGTAAAAAAACAAACAAATATATGTAGGTTCATTATTCTTTTTCTTCTGAGTGAGAACACAGCTTTTTTTGTTAGCTAAATTAAAAATGCATAAATAAATGGAAAAATTAAAGCAATGGATGTACTGTGTGTGTCCCTCACACATTCTGCTTTATTCTTAAAAGAGTTTTATATTGTGTATTTGAGAGAAGATAAAGCGCAGAACTGTGCCTTTCCTGCTGGTTTGTCTTTTTTTGTTCCTGGCCACCTTCCACTGTAATAAATAAGGCTGCATCTTCAGGTAACTAATCCAGAAAAATTCAGTGTTTAATGAATTTATCCTATGTAAGAATTTTGAAGTGAGACACTGAGTTTAGGCCAGGGTTTTTTGTTCAGTGATGCCACATACAAGGACAATGAAAGAGGACCCAGTTTAGTCTACCGATACCCTGCCCTTCCTTAACGTTAGCATTCTATGATAATTCTAAACATTGGGGAAACCTCTTGACATGAACCATCAGCAATTTTATCAACTTCTTTTGGCTGAACATTTTGTAGAGTAATGGAGAGGGCATGTTAGCCAAGATTTATTAAGCCAAAGTTATTAAGAACAGCAGAACATTCCTCCCTCTTTGTCCCACACCACCCACCCACCCACCCACCCATCCATCCATCCATCCCTGCTTTGGAGAACCATTTCTGTATTCCTGCTGTTAGCATCTAGGTTCTGTCTCTGCTCATAGCTGTACGTATGCAAGGCCCTGCAGAAGCGTAGTAAGTGTATGAGTCTGTTACACCTTGTATAAACAGAGAGGATCAGAAAAGAGAAGTGATAAGGTAGAAAGCCCGCTTTTTCTGCAATTTGTGTTCAAAATGCAAGATAATCTCGGTAACCAAGTTTTCGATGTCTTGAGAGAGTGTTACGTAAGCAAACATTGAACATGACATAGTCTAAAACACTAGAACTTCTTCTCAAGTATTATCTTATAAATCTTGCTGCTGTTACAGTATTTGCTTTCAGTAGCTGTAGAAAGCAATTGATGGAATAATTTAGGTTGGAAGGGAGTTAGAGAAGGTTGCTCAGCCTTGTCCTGTCAAATGTTGAAAATCTGCCAGGGTGATTCCGCAGCATTCATACAGTTACAGCATCAACATGTAGTCATTAGTGGAAGTGTTTCTTTGAGAGGGCCTCTTTTGAAATGAGTAAGCAGTTGAAAAGGGAGAAGAGAAAGTGTTTGACATTTGAAGGTGTTCATGCCCATTATGAAAAAATCAGAAACCACTGACAGTGAAATCTGTCTGCTACTTGAAATGTTCTTGTTTTGAACTAATAACTCTTATTCTTATGGTAATTTATATTTCCAGTATGTGGAAAATGTTCTTGGTTGTTGCTTTCTATTCTGTGTGGTATTTTGGGTCTGCCTGATTTTTCCCACCCTCCCATTCCCAAATTTTTTTTTCATTCTGGTTCTTTACTATGGTTTTGATAAATGAATGTTAGCGAGTTTGATGGGGAAATCCTATGTATCCTGTAATAATGAACGACCAGTAATTCACGGATGTGTTTTTGTACTGCAGACCAAAATCTACACCAACGGGGCAACCCAGTGCCAATGGAGTACAGTCAGAAGGTCTAGATTATGACAGATTGAAGCAGGTACGTATATAATGCTTTGAATAGAGAACTTGGGTATAAGAGCTTGTAGCTTGTAGTTCTTAACTGTTTTCTTAACTAGTTCCAAACTTAAATAATGATTTAGTAATTATTAGTCATTATTTTTCCCCAGCGGATGGGTTCCAGACTTGGCGGGTTCAGGGGATGGATGTTTGTAGGGGCATGGTGTTGGTGTTGGCGGCAGTGATTTTTAGAGGGGGTGTGAATTGTGGAGTTGGAGGTGAGGGATCTTTCTCAAGTGGTGTTTGGATTAACGGGCTGGTCCCTGAGTGGGGAGGGAGGTTCTGGAGCGGGTTCTAGCTTGGCTGCTGAGTCCAGAGTGGGTTCTAGCTTGTCAACCGGTTCTAGAGCAGGTTCCAGCTCAGGGAGAATTTCTAGGGTGAGTTCTGTCTTCATGGTTGGTTCTAGATTGGGTTCTGGCTTGGTGTGCAGTTCTACAGTGGGTTCTGGCCCAGTGGGTGGTTCTGGAGCATGTGGGTGGTTGTTCTAGAGTCTAGTTCAAGAGGTACTCATGTTTTGTCATCTCAAGAGGATTTTCAGTACTCTTGCTACAGCTTCCATGAAATGCCGCTGCTGATAGCAGCCTGGCTGCCTTTTTTTTTTTTTCCTTCTGTTTTCTTTTTTTTCTGGGGAGGTTTTTTTTTCTTCTCTATGGTTCTTTCAAGTTGAAGGCACACAGGATGAGGATCCTGTCATCCCATGAAGTGCAGCTCTCCCAAGTTTCCAGCACACTGACTCTTGGTGCCTCTGCTAAGATTCTTTTCTTTGGAAGCAAAATCATGTCACACTCTATTTCTAGTGGACATGTGGCAAGCTCTTACTTGCCGCTGCCCTTCCAAGCAACTGGTGGCCATGCTCCTGCTCCAAGGCTTCTTGCCGCTTGTCCAAGAGTCTCATCTAAGACTTGGTGAATTGGGAGACCTACCTCTGCAACTTTGATATGTGCTCTTATGCCAGGAATGATTTCAGGCAGGGAAGGTGTGTCCATGCATGTGTTCCACCAACGGCTCATGAAGGACTCGGAAAGTCTAGAGTAGAGTAGTTGAACACTCAGTTGCGAACAGTATGCTAACCTCAAAGCTGAAAAAGAAACGGCTGAACTCTTCTGGATGAGTTTCTTGCTGACTACGGATTTGGCCAGGAGGTGACAATCTCCTCTACAGAAACAGACACTACCCCTTACTCTGCTTGTAAAAACATTGTCACCAAATCTTCAGTTAACATCACTTAGATGAAAGGATGGAGAAAACAACAAGTGGAGGATGGCACTTCACTCGGTCACCTTCATTCCCTCACATTCCACTTGGTGACTGGGAATACCTTGGTATCTTGAGCCCTCTTTTTTTCCTTTGAATATTTCCTTGGCTTGCGGTTTTTAGTTAGCTACTTTCTGCATTTCACATCACATTTCATCTGTAGCAAAGCTTTCTTATTTTAAAGGGATGTGCCAATTTTTTTTTTTTTTACTTATTTAGCAATTACATTAGTGCAATAGTCTGAATTCACCATGTCCCTTCTCTCCTAAGTTCTACAGGAATCAATTTGTAGGACTTCTACGGAAGGTTTTTTGTTTCTTCATTGTATCTGCAGTAAGAATCTTTTAGGGATGCTTTAGGTTTGGCGGATTAACTTGGAAGGTAAAGGCTGGGTTATGCATTTCAGAAGGGTTAAATGTTGATGAAAGGTTGAAAGAATTTTGGATTTCTTTCAGCAGAAAATTACAGGTGGCAAACCTAACCTGTTCATGTTGCAAAACTAATCTATTTTTTATGCTTTCTGACACCATAGGACATTTTAGATGAAATGAGGAAGGAGTTAACGAAATTAAAGGAAGAACTCATTGATGGTAGGTATCAATCTCTTTGCTGCTGTTGTTCAGTCTTAGAGTAAGTAGCTACAGGTGCACAACAATGTAAATATAATGTGTTTCTAGCCCGAGAATGATATATTGGTAAAAGTAGCTTTGTTTTTAGTCTGGTAGCATACTTCCATTTGTGGCAGACCCGTTCTGATTGATGTGCTTGTATGTTTTCTTCTCCTGTGCTTTTTGTTTTAATAGCACATTGATACCAAGTAGTGTCTTTTAAAAGTGGTTGGAGGGGTGCTGTATTTGAGTGATTTGCAGTTATCCTTTTATCATGTGGTGGTAGGTGGGTTATTTTTAAATAATCCAGAGCTGCTGAGGTGCATATTTCAAGACCAGTAATATCCAGACTAGGATTGTGCTTCCAGCTTTCAGTCTTGTCCTCTTCGGTCTGTAACATAAGAGACAAAGAAAAGAATTCTTACAGTTTTTATTTTAACAGAAGATATTTTCCTAAGTAGTCTTCTGTAGTTAAGGGAAGTCATTGAGAAAGGATAAAAAAAAAAACGGGGGGGGAGAAAAAGTCGTATTAAACTGATACCACTGCTGGTAAAATATCAAATGTCATCAACTGATGTCATAGAAAGAGCTGGCTAGTTTTGGGCTACAGAGAATGCAGTGCTTTTCCCTATATTTTGACTGTGCTGTGTACCGCAGCCTTTTAGAACAGTACGATGCAAACAAGGGAGGGCCCTGAGGCTGCTCTTAAAACAAGTAAAAAATTAAAATAAATGAGGCCACACATATGCTCCTTGATAATCCCAGTGGTAGTGATTGTCATCAGGTAAGGCCATAGACTTGCTGGAGATGCAGAACTGAAAAATAGGATGTTAACAAAAATTTTACAGGAGGAAAAAGGGTTGTCTGAAGCCACATGAAGCTATCTTACATATAGGTTATTCACATTATAAGACTGTTGGAGCGGGGTGAGCCTTCTTTAAGTGGTCAGTTGTGTATTCTGGCTTTTTGCCTTGACTTTGACTATTTGATTTGTTAACCTCTCTCTCTCTCTCTCTCTCTCTCTCTCTCTCTCTCTCTCTAGCTATCAGGCAGGAACTCAGCAAGTCGAATACTGCATAGAAAGACTAGTACTAAGCCGATGTGGCTCTTTAACTTGGTATAAAACTGACTACGTTTTGTGAGCTGTTAGAAGAAAACGGAGACAGACAGACACCTGGAAGGAGGGTGAAACAACCTATTCTGAAAAGCTTCAGACACATCACTCTGGTGATAATGCTATTCCCCTCCTAGTTTGCAGCTTTTTTCTGACCTTTACAGCAGGGTGGAAAAGACTCTTAAAGTTACTGTAATGATTATGCAGAAATTCCTACACCTATCAGACAAGATCACAGTGCTTTGAAGTCTACTCATGTCAAGATAAAATTGCACATGTTTCAGAATTTGTTGTTAAGACAAAAAACAGGGAAAAGCTTGGGAAGGCTTTTCAGAGAGGTTTTCTTAATGAAGGAGTTAGCAAGTTATACTGTTGTACTTCAGATGTATCTCAGGTTTGTCTTCCTATCGTATCTGATATTTCCATGAATAATTTAAAAGATCAGATGTGTAGAAGTTCAGTTCACAAAACATGGAACAATTAGAAACGCGTACTTTTAAAGGGCAATATTCGTAAGTGAATGACCTAGCAGTGATGACATATCAAGATTTTGGAATTTTATGATAGGAAGCCTCTCTAGTTAGCCTTCATGCAATTTTATAGGAAAATCAAAAAAGCAAATACAGTCCAGAGTTTAAAGATGTAGATGCCTTCCTACATTGTTACAATGCTTTACCAAATCTAAGACTTCTACATAATGCGAATCAGCAGTCAAATGTAAACCATTAGTATGTTGTAGATTTACAGTAGATTTTGGGGCTTTTTTTAGATTTATGCATGTGGACATTTTTGTAATGTAACACAACACAGCCAGCTTTTTAATTAAAAGAAAAATTGCATGTCACAGAGTAGCCTTTTCATTTGTAAGGCTTAATTTATGCCCAGAAAGATGGGGGATGAGGGAGGGGGAAGGTGACACATTTTTCTTACTTTCTACACTTTTTCTTCATCTTACATGCATGTGTAATAATGAGGAAAACGTGACTTTTATCAGTAACCATGTTAATGGAACCAAGTACTTAATCCTTTTGTATCTTTTTTCAGTTTTCTATTTGTAATTCAGTAATACTTCCATAATGGTTCTGAAACTCCCACGTGAACCTAACTCATTTCTTGGTGAGAGAACAAATGTGTAGGCATCTGAATTACTGAGGATGCCCCTGTGTAAGTGCGTTGTCCTTTACCTTTTTACCATGACCCTCTGCTTCACTCTTTTCTGAGACTCCTTATTCAGTTGTTTAATGAAACAGGACAGCAGCTAGTTACCTTAGAACAACGGAGCATCAGATCACAGTAATTGTCCCCTTCTCCTCCTAATTTATCTGCCACCCTCCTTCCAAAAAACTCAAAACCAACAAAAAACCCCACAGCTCCACACAACCCAAACCCTGAAAAACAGCAATGGTATGCCATTGGTTTCGGTTAACACTTCGATAATCATTTTTAGGGGAGATGATACCTTTCTGTTTCCCAGGGTTTCAGATTTTATGCTTGTAAATTTTGGGTTTTTTAGTTGTTTTTTCTTTTTTTTTTTAATGTGGTACAGTTCAGTGGAATAGAAATTCTGTGAATTGGATCTGTAGTGCTTTGGACAAAGAATATGGATCAAAATCTTCCCTTTTCCTTTGCACTGTCAATTTTTCTGAGCCGTAACAGTGCCATGTTTGCTTTGGGATCTGTGCTGATCCAAAAGAAGTTTACTTACAACTTTTGGAGAGATTAATGTTTCAGCTTAAAAGTATATGCAGCTCCATTCGTAGGACAAATGCTTTCAATAACATACTGTCTTAAGTGCTGAACACCAAAGCAAAACAGCACTTACAGCTTTGGAAAGGCTTCAAAGGGAATTTTTTCTCCAATTCAAACATTTCCTATTTCTGTCGGTTCAAATTCTAAGAGAAGACTACAGTGGAAATATTGCCTAACTCCATTTATTAATCATTTTTTAAAAAGAAAAAAGAAAAACAAAAACATTTTTCTGCATGCATTTACTGAAGGCATTGAAAAAAAAAAATCCGTAGTAAGCTTGTCAAGTACTGTTTTTCTCAAAACAAGAGGAGGCATTTTCATCTTTGTTGATGTAACTTTTTGTTTTACACGGACTTTTTGAGCATTAAGGAAGTTTACCCTTGTCAGAAATCATGTTTGATTTGTTTCTAGGAGAGTTCAGGAGTAGCATAGTGGAATAGTGTGAATGGGTATAAGTGGTCCAAAATTAAAGGCTGAACTACTAGATTGTGCAAGGAACTGGCTTATGCACTAAACGTTTTGTGCCTTGGTCTACAATTAACATGATTTCTGTTTAAAAGAAAAAGGAACAGATGTCGTCTTTTGTGCTGCTTCTACATACATACTTTCTGTAATCCCAAACTGCCGAATTGGTTCTTTCCAGAAAATCTGATTGAATTAAAGATTACTGTAGAAGTTTCCTGTCCTACTGACAGTTGCACCGTTTCCAGAGATTTCAGTATTGAAAATGAACGGCAGAAGCTAAGATTATTCTGCTTACTGGTAACTAAGTTCTTTAAAAACCATATTGTGGTGATTCTGTGCTTTTGTACAATGGATGTCTTAAGCTGAGGGCAGTTTAAGGGATCCTTTCTAATGCCAGGAAGGCGTTGCTTTCCTCAACACTGTGATCTGACCTGTGATAAACCTGTACTATAGACAAGTGGCTGCCAAGTCAACTGCAAACCAACTGAATGTAAAAATCTTAGTGCTGGTGCTGAAATCTCTTCAGATAGTCATAATGATTTCCAGTTCATTGTTTTAAAAAGTTATCGAGCATCAAGTGTCAATCAAAGACTGAAGATGATCACTAATGAATGTTGACTTTTCGTGCATTTAGGTTTACCTTCTTTTTAGTTTCTCAGTTCATTCTCTGCTATTTTTATCATATTGTGTCATTTTAAATTTCTTACATGCTAACGTTTTGTTTGAGCGAATGAAATAAAATTGCAATATATAAACGTTGCCACCATTTATTTCTGGAACTTCGTAGAAGACTCTCTGAGGTTTACTACTCGAATTCCCCAAATTTTTAATGGCTGCGATCATTCCTTACTCCTTGATTCCACCCTCCTTTCTGTTTCTCCATCAGAAGATTCGGTAGAGAAAAGTGAAGACTTACCTTACAAAGAATGTAATTGCAGGGACTGTGTAACATTCATCAACGGTAACTGCTGTACATAAATTAAAATCCATTTTAAATGTATGATTTGATTTACATTCTCACATGGCATACACTTTGGTCTCTGTATCCACGGAGAACTTGGAAGGGAGGGAGAGGGAAAGACTGGGGGAAAAATAATTGCAGTTAGTCTGACTTTTTATTTTGCTGCTTTTATGTTCATGACTTATTTTCAATACTGGTAATAAAGAAAACCTACCATGAAAGATTAATATAGCTTTCTGTGCACTAAGGACAGTTTTGCTCAATTTGTCTTACAGCGGAATATTGAGAGTAGCTGTTTAAATGTCCTTGACTTAGCATCCTGAAAGCTGTACTTCTCTGCTGTTGTTTTTTGTTCAGAGAGGTAACAGAACAATCCTGCTTCGGCAAACCGTTGGACCCAGTGCCACTTTTGGCACCAACCTTAATGAGTTAAAGGTTTTTTTTAAATACGATTATCACTAGATTCTAAAATGGTCTGCTATTATTGGGGCAGTCTTTAGGCAACAAGTATAAAAATTTCTGATTTAAATTTCTGAACAGTGTTACAACATCTGTCCGTCGGTGTCAAGAGATGTATGGTATCTAGTTTTTAAAGTTGTGTTTTACAAAAGTAGGAAGGTGGTCTGCGGTTGATCAAACTGGTGGTTATCAGCACTTTACATAAGCTCTTCTGAAAATGTTTAATTGGGCTCAGTTCCAGTGCTAGATATTACTTGCCAGTGTGTCTCTTACGACTAATCATACAAAGCTTGCAGAATCAAGAGAAGATTCCCTCTGCTTTCAGTAGGTGAACAAGACTGGGCTGATGAGGAGCAAGGAAACAGTTTTCCAAACTGGCTTTGTACCCAAGACTAACAATTCTTTGGGGGACTGTAAATTTTCCTGACTGTGTAGGCTGTCACTGGGGGGGGTGTGTGTGTGTGGTGTGGTGTGTGTGATAGAGAGCAGGTGAAAAGGGAAGGAGTCAGTGATTTCAGTGGACCTGGGGCCAGTGCAAAGTATGTGAAGAACAGGCTAAAGTTCACTTAAATAATTTGTTTTAGGGGGTGATTTCTGGGTATGAAAGTGCTGAGCATTATTTAATGCTCAGTTACGTGCTGTCTAGGAGAGTCTTAATGGAAAGAGAGAAGTCTGTTAAATCAACTGTCACAATACATATTTACACATCCAAAAGGGTATATCATTAAGTCAGCCCATATGAAGGCCTGACAGGAGTTAAATATTTATTTTAATTCCTTGGAGACGGTCACCTAAGACTGTTGAAATTGATATGTCACGTCAGGAAATTGTTCAAGTTGATTTAGGTTTGTATCTCAATAAAAAAATAGGACTTGGCATAATTGTCCAAGATACAGAAAAGGAGGTGTAGGTCTAGATGCTGGGAAAGCACAGCAAAACCTTGAAGTCACAGCACTGGTGTCTGCATCTTACCTGGTAATCGGCACCGTCGTTCCTTGCACGGGTGGTTCTTCAGGTAGTTGGTTGTCACAGTGATGCTGAAAGTCAAGGAGCTTTGAAAAAGTACCTCCACTTTATAAATGGATCCCAGTTGAACTCTCAGTCAATAAATGCGTTTTTCTAACGTTTAGTTTATGGAGCTTGGTGTCCTGAATCTTACTCAATGAGTATTCTTCATCTGGTGTCCTACTTTGATAGACTGCTAAATGGCAAAGACGTTGAGCAATTCCTGCAGATGAACTGTATTGCTGCTCTGGCTGCGCTGCACTCGGCTGCAGGCTGACAGTTTTCTGTGTTGAGATGCTTAATTTTGCCATCGTTGTTGTTCAGTTACGCGGACCACCTTCTCCTCCCTACCCAGCCTGTTTTAGAGCTGTTCCTGGTGTGACATTCTCACTTCTCTTTGCGACTGCAGGTCTCTTCTGCAACTGCTTGAGCACAGTAGAGTTGGAAGTGATCTCGCATCATGATCCTATGTTTACTGTCTTAAATCTTAAGTGTATTTTTTTATCACCAGCCAGCTGGAGCCACTTAAGTCCCTACCTACCCTCTGAACAACTTTCAACTCGGCAATAAAGCTATCTATGCTAACTGCGCTGTGAGTGTGCTGAACTGTATCCTGGTTTTCTTTGCAGAGCCTCTAGGAGTTGGTCCGCAAGCTGCTGACACAGGCAGAGAAAAACTTAAAGAAGTGAGTGTTAAGAAGAGAAAGCATAAGGGAGTTCTGGAAGTGTTCGGTGTGGGCTGATACCTGCAGGGAAGGAAGCAGCTAGAAGCAAGGGGGGCTGCAAGAGGCCTGGAAACTCGCAAACAGGTTTTGAACCCAGTCTGGGTGTTGCTGGAACCCACAAATTCAGATAGTCAGGAGAGGTGGCTTTCTGGGCAACCTTAAGGCTGCTTGCCCATTGTTGTAGGCCTAGTACATTTAAAAAAAAAAAAAAAGAAAAAAAGAAAAAAAGGAGAAAGATTACTTCTGTGTTGAAGGTAAACTATCTGCTGCTTGACATTTTTTTCCCAGTACTGTCTTGTGAAACCAGTTTGACCCTACATAGCTCGGTAAGTCCTGTGATGCTGCGGAACCAGCCCCAGCAGCTGAAACGTAGCCCTGACGGAAGGGGGAGTGCAGATGCGCTCATAAATGCCTCCCGAACGTGGATCTAGGGGAGCCTGTCGCTGCCACGAAGCCTCGGGGCTGCAGCAGATGAGAAACACAGTTTTATTTGGCTCTTAGGCTGAGACCTTTATCTCTGCCATTGAACAATGCTCGTATTTGAAGCACAATTGGCCAAAAATGTGCCTTATCTCTGCCCAGTAATCTTTGCTCTGCTAATGAGGAAAGCTCTCCGTGGCTCTCAGTCCCACAGGCTGGCACCCTACAGTGTAAGAAGCGGAGAGGGGCCCGAGAGGAGTGCGGCCCCGATGGAGTTGGTCCATCAAGGGGCTTCACAGGGTAAGTGAAAAATCCTTTCCCTTGTTCAGAGCGAGCAATTACAGAAATGCAGCCCTGTGGAGTGCTAGGTGATACTGCCGGGTGCCCGCAATGCTAGAAAGACACCGGCGTTCATGAAGGACTGTTGTCACGTATGCTGGTTTTGTCAGCAGATCATCTTCAAGAATAACTGGATATAACACAATGCTCCTCGTAGCCTGACCTGACGGGCAAAGCTTTGTATTCTGCGTATAACGTGGCCTTAGATGTTATTTTCTTTAACTCAGCTTTTTGCCAGAGTGTTTGGATTGTCAGAGGTAAGAATCTTTTTATATCCTACTGTCATGCTATGTGTTATGAGTTGTATGGGAGTGGATCTCTCTGTTACAGAGCCAGTCTACATGTTTGACCTCCCAAAAGTGACTTTTCAAGTAGGAGTTAGTCACTTAGAAAACTGAAATTAGCACTGTTACGTGTCTTAATGAAGCATATGTAAAGAGGAGATGACCACTGCACCCAGAAGGAGTGGGGAAGCTGAGGAGCGCCATCCTGTCAGTCACTGGAAGTTCAGGTGCATCGGAGGTGCGGGGCCTAATAAATACTGCGTACCCAAAGGCAGAGCGTGGTTAGCTGGGGATGCGCAGGTTCAGGCTTTGTCTGATGATCAGGAGGCCTTAAAAGGTGGAAAGTAAAAGGAAATCAAATGCTTGTTGCCTTTTCTCTCTCCCCCCTCCCGAAGCCTTTGCTATTGAAGAGAATAAGGGAAGTTGGAGGTCAGAATATCTCTCTAACATGGCAGGTCAATGTGCGGTCAGGTCATCTTGGGAGGCAGCATTGCTGGATGAGCCCCCTAAGTCTGCTTTGGTTGTTCTGTTTCTAGTTCATGGCGGGGGGGGGGGAACCTGTCGGAGATTTAAATACTCTTCTCAGATACTCTGGAGTCAAGCAAACATATGTGAAGTTGTGGTGACAAATTCATACCAAGTCTTCACAAGGTCACATTCCCACACAGATCTCAAACCCCACAAAAGGGGAACACACAAGTTGCATACTACTGACAGCTTTCAAGTACTCTTTAAATAAATTATTTAAAATAAAAAAAGAAAAGCACTCTTCAAAGAAGACTTACAAAATGATAACTTGCAAGCTGAAAATATGCAGGTTCTGCAATTTATTGGTTGTAACTGAAAACATGAGTTTTCAGTTCTTGACTCAATCTGTTAGTTTGTATTACTTTTCAAATGTGTTTCCGTCTCTTGTTTCCCTTGGGTAATACTTGGCGAGCTGCTGCTTGCTATAATAATTTATCACAGACTCAGCGAGATGCTCTGTGCCCTCATTTGGGAATGAACAGTTTTGTTTGAGTTCTGCTGAACGGCTGGGCTCGGTTACCACCTGCGGTTAGCGGCACAGGGTGACTGGAAAGAAAAAGCCTCGTGTGAGCTATTTGACGTGGTGTAATGGAAGCGCATCTGAAAGTCCCCTGAAGGTAGAGATCTCCAGAGCTGAGCTTAGGGATGGGAATGAGGTACCGCACCTTTAGGGAAAGTAGGTAAAGAAATCACAAGTCCACAGCAGTGGTAGGCAACTGAGAGGACTCCAGAGGAGAGGGCTTCCGACACCTGAAAATGAAGATTCCTTCCTTGAAAATGAAGGAAGAGAGTTGTAAGAGGCTTTGAAGATGGTGGCACGTTTAGCATGGTCAAAATAATGAATGTTGGTTGGAGCATCTAGGTTTCATGTGTTCCTAAGCGTTGTGTGTGAGAAAAACCAGAGATGATTATATTACTAATATTTAATAATCAAGGGGAGGGGAGTGAGCACTTCATAAAATACTGCATTTTCTTGTCATATTACTTTTCACTTCTAAGTTTTTTTTTTTTTTTTTTTTCATTTACGGCATAGAAACGTAAGGTGAAATATATAACTGAAGCCATGTCTTTTACGTATTTGACTAATACAAAGGGAGAGGCGTTTGGGTCTGAAGCACCGCTCCCTAAGTGCAGAGCCTCGCAGCGCTCCAGCATGAGGTCTGAACGCTGGGCAGAGAGACCCGGCACAGCCCGGCTGTGAAGCCTTGAGCACAACCAGGGCCTGCGCCAGCCGTGACATCTTGGCTTTTTTATTGCGTAATAAATTGTTAATTACATTTTATGTATCTGCTGAAGGACAGCTTCATTGCCATGAAGTCATTGGTCTCCTGGGGAAAAAAAACCAACGCCTTTACGTGTCAGTTGGTCAGCCTGCAACCTTTAGAGCAAATGAGTCATTATATATTTACCCTCTACGTTATTCTAAAGGCAATAGGTTCTGTGCTTTGTTTAACTGGACCTAAATTGCGAATGTTTCTCTATATGCTCTCAGCTATCATGAATAAAAATGTTGCACATCTTCAAGCCCTGAGTATTCTCAGCTTCTCTGAAGTCAATACGCATTGTATTATAGTTTGGTCTTTTTAGTCTGAAATGTTTCCGGCCATCAGATGTAATTGTCTTGTATTTATACAACCTAGTATATACTAGTGTATACTGCCCGGCATTTTTTATGCATCTATGAAAAATATGTAAGCATTAAAATATAACTTGAATTACAGGAAATGATTTAAATGATTTTTTTTTTTTTTTTTTCCCCTGGAGGTTAGGAATCCGCTTCTAATACCATCGGGGTGCAACAGAAGGGCTCAACCTATTTTTAGTTGTTTACTTCCAACCTATATGCTGTGGAACGGCATGCCTTTTACGTATGGTGTTGCATGTTATCAATGTCCTAGTAACTTCACATACTATAATACGACTACACTATAGCAACTATAAGATGCTGTGAGTAAAGAATAAAAGGCATTTGGCAGTATTTCTAAATTAAAATTGATTTCCTAAATAACCGAGACACAGATACTGAATAAATAAATAGCAATTACTGACAAGTAATGTCTCCTTTTTGAGTAAGGAGCTGGATAGCATCATCAGCTGATGCAGTTTGGAGCCAGCATTGCATGCAGCCATTACAAGTAGGGATTTTTTACAAGGGGATTTTTTTAACTCAGTACTACTGAAACTCAGTAGCAAAATTTGCTAGAGGTAAGGAAAACAGCTTCTTATGGAGAAGATAAATAATTCTGAAATGGCTTGATGTCAGCTTTCAAAGGAATAAAAATGAAAATTCTCCAATTTCCAGAGTTCTCAGAGTCTCTTTTTCTTTTTTTCTAATATGTCATTGCCAAAACTAATGCTCCCAGAGGAAAACTTCAGTGCAGTGCTGCAAAGACGCATCACAGCTGGGTTGAGATTCTGTATTGCAAACAGTGACTTAAAAATGGTCCTTTTATATTTTACAAACTGCATATAGACTTCATGTTCCCATTAATTTCAGTTTTTCCTCTTGAAAATATGTTAGTTTGGAAAGAGGGAAAAGGAAAAAAAGGTTGTATTACAAGTTTCTTGGTGATAACAGATTAACTTTTCTTTTCCTCCTTGTATCTATGCTTTCCTGGTTAGAAGAGGTGCTATTTTGATACAGCGCAATATCAGGTTTCTCTTTGAGATAAATACTGGTTATTTGGCATGAATATAAGATATGTAGGGTTTTTTCTAGCGATGGATTACTGATTTTTCTGGTGTTGTAGAAAGGTAATTGAAGTGCTTGAGAGAGGGTAGAAACCAGAAGTCTCTGTGATGGCTTGCTTTTAACAAGAGGGTTTACAGGCTTAACGTGTAGAACAATGAGGAAAATAAAAATAAATTTGTTTCATAGTCATCATAGTTCTGTTTAATATCTTCATTGATGATCTGGATGAGGGGATCGAGTACATCCTCAGTAAGTTTGCAGATGACACCAAGTTGGGCAGGAGTGTCGATCTGCTGGAGGGTAGGAAGGCCCTGCAGAGGGACCTGGGCAGGCTGGATCGTTGGGCTGACGCCAACTGTATGAGATTCAACAAGGCTCAGTGCCGGGTCCTGCACTTGGGTCACAAGAACCCCATGCAACGCTACAGGCTGGGGGAGGAGTGGCTGGAAAGCTGCCTGGCGGAAAAGGACCTGGGGGTGCTGGTCAACAGCTGGCTGAACATGAACCAGCAGTGTGCCCAGGTGGCCAAGAAGTCCAACAGCATCCTGGCTTGTATCAGAAATAGCGTGGCCAGCAGGACCAGGGAGGTGATAGTGCCCTGTACTCGGTACTGGTGAGGCCGCACCTCGAGTGCTGTGTTCAGTTTGGGGCCCCTCACTACAAGAAGGACATGGAGGGGCTGGAGCGTGGCCACAGAAGGGCAACAAAGCTGGTGAAGGGTCTAGAGCACAAGTCTTATGAGGAGCGGCTGAGGGAGCTGGGGTTGTTTAGTCTGGAGAAGAAGAGGCTGAGGGGAGACCTTATTGCTCTCTACAACTACCTGAAAGGAGGCTGTAGCGAGCTGAGGGTCAGTCTCTTCTCCCTAGTAACAAGCGATAGGACGAGAGGAAACAGCCTCAAGCTGCGCCAGGGGAGGTTTCAATTGGACATTAGGAAAAACTTCTTCACCGAAAGGGCAGTCAAGCATTGGAACAGGCTGCCCAGGGAAGTGGTTGAGTCCCCATCCCTGGAGGTATTAAAAAGCCATGTAGATGTGGTGCCTAGGGACATGGTTTAGTGGTGGACTTGGCAGCGCTGGGTTAACAGTTGGACTTGATGATCTTAAGGGTCTTTTCCAACCTAAACGATTCTGTGAGTCTACAGTTTCAGCCTAGGGGTTATCTTGTGGTGCAGTTGAAGCATTGCTGAACTGTTAATTGAACTGTTCCCTTCAAAATCTGGAGAACAACTTCCTTCAGGTGTTTTTAGTCTTAAAATAGCTTCAGAAAAGGGAGGAGAAGACTTCAGCCGTGGTCTTTTTAGGCTTAAATTAATCTTTAAAGGTAGACACATGGATATGGATTCATGTTCTTCCTCCAGGCTTCCCAAAATCTTCTCCCTCAGCAGCCTCCCACTTGCTTGTTGACCAAGGTTGTCCTCTCCTACTGCGCACATGGCAGAGCCTGGGCTGGATTTTGAGGCATTTCAGTTTCTCTAGCCTATTTTTTTTTTTTTTTTACCTACTCTGTTTTTGCTAGCTGGTCTGGCAGTTATCAGCCCTGACTGATAGGAGGTTGGGAATAACCTCTAACCTCTTTGTGATAAGGCCTGGGTTTATACAAATAACCATCTTATGAAACAAACCTTAACCTTCCTACCAAAACCTCAGGCCTCCAGATGCCTGATTAAATGTTAAATGTGAAAAATGCTTTCCTTCCTTTGTGAACTTTCATGTCCTTTCTCATGTATTTTCATCACATAGAGCTTATTTCAAGAAAATACAACTTATTTGCCCCATACTACTGAGGGAACAACTCCAATTTAACCAAAATAAGAACCTAAAAGCTGAAATACTGCTGCTGAAACTTAATTTCTGCATAGGTTCCAGTAGGAAATAATTGTAATGGTCATTCCGGTGCTGCGATACTGAGCTCATCGGCTCTTTCTCTTGAGCCTGCCGTCATCCAGCAGTTAGAAACAGCATAGCCAAGTTTAACAAAACCCTGTTTATGTCAGCTGCAGAGAGTAATCCTGGAAGCCCACAGACATTTTTATTTAAGCTGAAAAGGCTTTTTTTATGGTTAAAAGGCATTTTTTAATTAACTTACAAAGTACGTGTGAATTCAAAGTTAGCTGTGGCTTTATAAATTTAAATTCTGTGCTGCAGCTGCAGGAGGGGAGGACAGAAGTTATCTGACCTCGCCTAGAAAACAGTATTGGGTCAAGGGTGTACAATACGGATTCTGGATTGTGCTCCTGGCTTTGGTGGCACAGCATCCTTCCCCTAAGCTACAGCGAGCTGGTTTTTCTTAGTACTTCTGTTGCCTTGATTTTTGTAATTGAACAAAAGCAGAACAAACAAGCGGAATTGAACAAACCTTTCCGCTACACCATTTAATAGTTTTGCTAGTGATCGTGAGCAGTATTATTAGACTGCTGGTAGGACTCTCCATTTTCACAGTTACTCTAATTGTGTCAGGTAACAGAAGATAGGAATTGGATGTGGCTGGTTTATGTGCCCGCTCTTCCTCCAAACGGCTTGTGTGTCACGCACGATCTCGGTGTTTGGTTGCAGAGAAAACTCCTAAAGTGCGAGAAGAGAGCTTGCAGGGAGAGCAGAGCATCGAGCATGATGCTAAGGACGGACTGCCCCTTTCATGTCAGCATTTTGCCCTTGTCGCCTGCTTGACGGTGAGGGTTGCAGGAATCTCATTCGATGCCAAAAGACATGACTTCAAGACTAGTATTTTTTCAAGTGTAGGAGCCGAAATCTTTGCAGCCATTGGTTATATATTTGAAATGTTTCTGGAGATGCGAACATCAAATCTTCATCTCATCTGGTTAAGCATGTTGTAAAGATTGTCGATCTTCACTCTTAATAAATGTACAATACGTGGGAATGTACAGGTCTAAATATGCTCAGAGGGGGACTGGGTTACTTCACTCAGTGTTCATATGGGTTTAAAGAGACCTTTAATTTTACTGTTTCCCATTGCTCAGTTTTCACAGTTGCAGTTTTGTGGTGTCCTTTACTAATTTTATCTAGGTCTTAATCTTCCCAAATAGAATCAATCTTCAGTATGACAAAAAATAGGAAGATTTTTGGAGGACAGGGTGAGAAGCAAATGTGAAGTGGGTCAAGTAAAATTATTTTCTTGCAAGTCATGCTTAAAATTGATCAATTTTGTCACATGTAAAACATGCAAAGCTTATAGTAGGGAACAGTACAGAATCAGACACTCCCAGGTGCTGTAAAGATAAAGATGATTGTTGTTTGATAAAGTGCAAAAGCTCTACATAGCTAAGATATTTTCAGCATTTTTTCTTCCCAAAGCAAACAGAGCTTGCTGGCACAAGGCAGGTCTTGTGTTGGAGAGTGGGTGGTGTTCGTTTTAGATCTTTGAGCCATCTTGATTTCTTTCCCTTGCAGTGTTAAGGCCTTGTGGATAACAAATTATGTAATTTTCAAGTTGGATCACCATGCAAAGCAGTAGAATATTCTCTAGAAACTGCCATGAATTATGTGGCTCCATTGCTCAACTATCAAAATATTCCCAAACGACTTTTTGTAGCTTCTGGTGAACTCAAGATTCGACTGTTTTTGTTGGCCTTTTGAGTTACAGAAGAAATACAAAGTCAATACCACAACAATTTGCAGAAATGTACTTAATTTAATGAAGTCCAGGCTGCTGAACTAAGCACTTACTAAAGTTTCAATTTTATTGGATCTAGAACCACTCTCTGACCTAGGACGTGACTGGGAACCCAGTCTAGAACACTAAAGCGACCTAGAACCTGATCTAGAACTGCCTTCCCCTATACTTGGCCTGCTAGTTCATCCAAATGCCAGCTGATGAACAGCCCTCACCTCCAAATCCATCCTTCGGGCTACAGAGAATGCAGTGCTTTTCCCTGCACATCAACCAGGAATTCTCTCTTTACTATCAGAGGGGTTTTTTTCTTTATTAATATTTTGACTGTGCTGTGTACCGCAGCCTTTTAGAAAAGCACAACGTAAACAAGGGAGAGCCCCGAGGCTGCCCTTGAGAACGACACTTGTCTGAAGCCACGTGAAGCTATCTTACGTACAGGTTATTCACGTTCTAAGACCGTTGGACCAGGGTGAGTCTTCTTTAAGGAGTCAGTTGTGTATTCTGGCTTTCTGCCTTGACTTTGACTATTTGATTTCTTAACTTCTGTCTCACTTTCTCTCACTTACGGTACTTAAGTACCTAAATGCTGATTACGGAGTTGCATTCTTTGCTGCTGATGACTCAATTACCCTTCTTCCATAGCATGGTATTTCCTTTGTGTGCTGTATATTTAAACTGTAGGTTTGGGGGGATAAAGGGATTCATACAGGTTTGTACAAAGAAAGGGTCTTCGAATTAGAGTTTAGAGACACTTCTACACTACTGATCATATATATGAGCTTCAGAGTCTTTTTTTTTTTTTTTTTTTTTTCCCTTCCTCTTTCATGTACTCTGGTCCAGAGTTTAGTATTCCAGAGTTACCGAGCTTTCAGGGCTGCAGCAGATGAGATGTTCTGCTCACTTCAGGGCAGAGGTGAGGATTTTCTGGCAAGCCTCATCAGCCAAAGAGTGGTTCTGAGCCTCTAGATATGGAGCTACTTTGCAAATCTTTGCTCAGGCGATTTGGGTTATAGTAATTAATAATTAAGTAGGTTTAGGTTCCAGAAGACCTGCACTTCACCATAGTTCACTGGGCCTTTATTAGCAATCATATACTAGTATTGTGTTGGTTCCCTACAGCCAGGGTCCCACCATATCAGGATCTTCTTCAGTTATATCCAAAAATAGCGATGCTGTAATGAAAGGAAAAATAGTTTGTCTGCAGTTATGGAGGAGGGGGGAGGAGGCTGGTGATGTGGACTATGCTGCTTGGCATAATGCTCTTTGCCATTAAACACGTAGAAAAAATACCTGACAAGCCTCAGGACACAGTAGTACAAACACCCAAGCGTTTACTCCAGTATCAAGAATGCAATTTAAAAATAAAAGCCTATGAAATACCCCCCAAGAATGCTCAAACTCGGCTATTACTCCACATGACTGTATATTACCAAGCAAATAATCATTTAGTGTGAAATCACCCAGCAACGGCAGCAGTTGGAGTAAATCACAGGGCGGTTCCACTCCAGACACAATGCCTAATATTGTGCTATGTCATGGGAAACGTGTAAAATAGCCGGAGCCAATGAAGAGGAAGAATAAGGTCTGTGGGACCAGAGATCTTAATTGTAACGGGGGCGTGTGTGTGTTTACACTCTGCCAGCTTCAGCAAAAATAGAATGGGGCAATTAGGAGAACATGTTCCTGCATATGATCCCTATTCCTAAACACACAAGATTCTGCTTAAAATGAAAAAACTGAACAAAGATCTTTCCAAGATCTCAGGCTATAATGGTACTGATGAAATGGCAGCCTGTGGGGGATGTAGAGAGACAAAAGTATCACTGACAAAGCTGGACTAAGACGGGGACAAGGAAAAAAGTGGCAGAGACAATCATCTCGTGAAACAGTAACTGGGAAGCAATGATGGAAATGTTTGAGAGTTGAAGAAAGGGTTGTACCTGTTTGGGGAGAAGTCAGAGGCAATAAAGGGTGGTTCTGTCCTCCCAGCTGATGTGCAGCTGCTGGGACAGCAAGCACAGCTCCTCTCTGCCAAGCGGCAGGCGTTGTTGGTCAGCACCGTTCTTCGTTTTCAGAAGCAGCCCCGGAGTAAGGGCTGGGTATTTTAATACCTCTTTAATTCCTCTATTTAAAATGGCTAACTTCTTACCAGCGGTTCCTTTTGACTGCTTGCATCTATGTTCATAATTTTAGTTTCTTTCCCTGACTGTAAGCAAAGGTAGAATATTGCACTTCAGTTCAAATGCCTTTATGCTTTTGGGAGGACTTTTTTCAGTGCCTGTTATCCCGCAGAGCCAACGATGTAATGTTGAACCACACTCTGGTGTCTGCATTGCCCCCAGAATTGTGAAGTGGGATATTTCCAGCTGTGAGATTGCTATTGCTAATAAAGGTTAATTGCTGTTGATAGTGGTGGGGTTCCCAGAAAAGAAACAGCTGACTTCCAGAGGCAGGATTAAAGTTTAGGACTGACAATTGGAAGAGTCATCTCTTAGTTTGTGAAATGAACAAGTCGTAGAAAGATTGACATGAAAAGCTTGATGCTTTACAGTGTTTTTATAAATATCTTCTGCAGAACAACTGCACTGTAAGCAGCAGTAAAACTGTATGGAAAAGGAGGCTTTTCTAAGGCATGGCAGCATGCTTCCAAGAAAAGATTAACATCGTTGTACCTTCACAGCCTCTTTGCCTTACGATGTGCGTTTGATAGGTTCCAGAAATATGTGGTTTGACGTTTGAACATAAATGATTGCTTAAAGCTCTGTCTGTACCAGCTGATTTTTGGTAACACAGTCTACATATTACCAATGAGAAGAGGGTTGAAAAAGGACGACTGGAGGAACTGTGGACACATCAGTATAGCTTTGATCCTCAAAAGATGCTGAAATTGTTAAAACATGTGATTGTAAATATTCAAAAAGTAATTTCGTTTAAAAAGAAAAAAACCAAAAGCTATTGTGGATTTGAAGAGAACAAGCCTATCCAAACCATTTCCTTGAATGAGGTCGTCTGCTTAGTTGATAAGGAGGAAGAGCTCAAGATTGTATCTTAACTTTAATGATGCTCCCAGAGTGTCCCACGAGACCACATAAGGGAGTTGAAAGTGTAGTTTAGAGCTCGCTGCTATTACGGTAATGGCTCAAACTGGTTTGGAGGAAGAAAGGAAGAAGATACTTGCAAGGAGTATTTATTTCCCTGCCCCAATGGAGAGGGAAGAAGATGTGCTGTCAAGTGGAATCCAGGTGAACATCTGTCCTAGGCTCACTTCTTTTAGTCTTTTTAAATAAATGACTGAGGGTTCAGAATAAGTCTGATAAATTGAAGAGATGGCCTAAAATCTAGATATGACAGTCAGTGCAGATGAACTGCAGAATACTGGAGTGCAAGAGAGACACACAGACGTGGTTGTGTTACGGTCACCTGGTGCTGGGGGTGGGGGGTTGAGTTGCATGGGATGCTGTGGGGAAAATGGGGGGAGTAAGCTGGGTGTCACACCTGATGAGAGCTCATGATGTAGTATTTGTTGAAAGACAAAACAAAGACCCCTATGAAACAATTGAGAGGTATTTAAAAGCATAATATATGGGTGGCATGTGTAGTATTCACTCCATCCCACCTGGAACTCGGGAGGAGGGGAATAGATTGATTGAATTTAATCAAGGGATAAGAGAGGTGGGAGAGCTAGGACGACCTTCACGGAAAATCAGAAAGAACTGGGTATGCTGATTGTAGAAAAGAGTTGACTAAGAAGGCACACTGGTCTTCCAATATGAAAAGTTTCTTTATAAAGACATGAAGATCCATGTTCCCCATGGATGCTTTTCAGTAAGATAATCATTTTCATCAGATACAATGAAGACCTAGGTTATTAAGAAAATCAGAATTTTAAATAATTTTAATAAATAATTTTAATTTTAAAATTACTTATTTAAGGTTTAAAAATATTTCATGGGGTGAAATCCTGAACTGGGTTACAAAAGTCTTGCATTCTTCTTCACTGGAGGATTTTATTGTAAAATCTCAATGATGTTGACCGAGGTTTCCCTGATCCCGTCTCATTGCAGGAGTTTCACTGGATGATGCCTGGAGTTCCCATCCATACCCACATTTCTGTTACATTTGTCTATAGAAATTCTATGCAAGAACACAAAGTAGCCTGTGGCAATAAAGAGATTTTGATTAGAAGGCCTAATCCTTTAGTTCGTGTTCAAAACTGAAGTCTTGTTTGCGTGAGGACTGCAAGATTAGACTTTTTAAAAGGAGCTTTTAATACGCATGTTAAGTATTCCTAGCAAACTACATAGGGGATATCACGAGAAACTTGTGGTTGTTCCTCTCTTACATCAGCATCTGCTATTTTGTTAGTCTAGCAGAGCGATTTAATTCTTGATGAGCTTTTCATCCATAAATCTTAACTCTTGCTTAACTTAAGCCCGCAATTACAATGGCTTCCGCTTTTTTCAAGAGCGGAAAAGATGCAGATGAGTGGACTTCATGTTTCTGGGCAGCAAGATGTACTCTGTGTGTTTAGTCTGCTTTGCCTGTGGCCCAAAATTTATACTGAGCATGCACAAACGCTAGGTTGTGTTACAAAAGGAGCAGTTCCAATGTCAAGTGATGATGGTCGAGTACCATCAAATACCAAAAACTGGTGGAGGGAAAGGAGAAGAGATCTGCATCTGCTGCTTCAGTTCTGTCAAACGTGCAGTTGGTGCAAATTAGTGATATTTCTACTCAAATGCATTCATTCTTCTAAATGATTTTATTAGAGGATTCCTCTATTTCTTTTGTTTTACTCCAGTGACTGAATGGCTCTTGATCTCAGCCTGTGGTGTTACATTCAGGTAGAATTTTCTGAAAGGCAAAAGTGATCATCCTTCAAATAATCAACCAGTAAAAAAAATGCATTTTACCTTCTAACAAAAATCTGACAGTGACACCATTGTATTTCTAAGAGCTGACCCAAAAACCTGCTGCTAAAATTGCAAGAAAAAAAGAGAGAAGGAAATCTTGGTTCTGCGGTTTGAGTTATGTTATTTCCTGACATGAGGCAACATGTTCATGTGCTGTAAACATACAGCTAATCTAAGTTTACAGAAAATTGCCTTGTGGAGAGCTGCTAACTCTGCCAGTGTGTTCAGAATCGAGACATACAAGTGGTACCATCCCATGGCCAGTGGGAGTTTGAGGCTGCTAAGGCAGAAAGGCTTTGCGGAGTTAGTAAAGCTAGAGTTGTCACTGATAGGAGCCTGGGAATATTATTTGTTTAGCTGAACGTTGGTGCTAATACACGGTGGTGTGTGTTGGGGAGCTACTGCATCCTCAGCACCTTGCTGCAGAACAGATGCCATCTGCAATAGCCCTAAAGAAAACCTGCACCTTCAGGAGTGATTGGCACCATCTTCATTTTCACACCCAGGTTAGATCTTCACCTCTAAACTATTCAGCCTAGATAACAGTCAATGGAGAGAAACCGGCATCTCCAGAGGATGAAGGCTTCATCTCCCTCAGGTTCCTCTTTTTCTCCCAAGGAATTTGTTCCAGTTCCCTGACTGCTGTGCAGCTGGTGGTTTGGGTGCTATTGTAAGTAGGTTTCTATCACCCAACTTGAGATCAGTGAGATTACAAAAGAAGAGAGGCTCATTAAACAAGGGGTGGACTCCTGTGGACGCACCTCCTTCCCCGAGGGCATTGCAAGTGGAGAAATTCCCTTCTGAGAAACCCAAGAGCCCAGAGGAGACTTCTCTGTCTCCTGGGAGGAGAGTGCTTTTCTCCTGTGTCCTTCTCCATCTCTTTCAGAAGCTGTGGGGCTCCCTTAGTTCATAGGATGTCCAGGGACTGTGTGGACGCCGTGTTTTTTGTTTAAACGTCTGGCTTTGTTCCTATTTCCCCTTCTAAGTAAAGCCATTATAAATGTGTTTTCCTGTCTTCCTGTGCCCACCACAACTGTCCTCAGAAGCGGGGATACGTTAATTATTGTTCTGTGATTTGAAGGTCCCACTCCATGTCATTCAACCTTTCTTATAGTACATGACCCACAGTACATGATCTCCCTCCCACCTCCTTTACGGTGCTGTTGTAACCATAAGTTTCATTTAAAAAAATAAAGTCAAGATCCTCGGGCAGCTGCGGGAGGTGGGGGCGTGGTGTTGCCTGCTTGCTGCTGTGGCAAGCTGCTCCATGGATAAGTCATAGGCCACCGCTGTCAAGCCCCAGCACGGCATTTTGAGCCTTATCAGGCTTCTCAGGCTGCCTAACTGGCAGCAGGCAGGAGTGTTTGTGCAGGTAGGCTTCTCCTATCATGGAGTAACTGTCTCTAGCTAATGCAGGCCAAGAAAAGCAGTTGGGTTCTTCCACCGCTTCCCCACAGCCTCTGCAAGGACAGGCATGTATCATCTGGCTAGCTTACTAGCAATAGCACTGCTCTTTCCTTCTCTGAAAAGTGTAAGGATGTTCAGAGGCTGAGAGCCAGACAGAGACCTGACCAAGAAAATATTCCAGCTGAGGCGGAGCCTGGTCTTCCCTAGACATGGCTGCTGGTGCCTGCTGATGGCTGGCTTTTGATGCCTGTGCCCAGACAGGTTCCTTGTATCAAGACGCAACAGTTTATGGTGAAACTTCAAAAACAGAACAACAAAAAAACCCAAAACCCAAGCCCTTTTCTAGTCCCTTCCTTATGGAAGGAGCTGAGATGCTCCAGGTATCTGGTCCCTGAGGATTCAGGTCTCTGAGGATTCAGGCAGGATGCTCCAAGTGTGGCTGTTTCTTGAGGCTTTGGTTGTGCCCCTTGTTGTCCGCCTCAGCGTCTGCCAGGGTGGGTTAAATGCAGTGACCAGTATCTGCCATGTCCAGCCTTTCTGCTTGTATCAAGCAATACCTTCATGCTTTGTAACGCTATGGTTTTGGTTCTGCGCTAAACCCAAGAAAACTCAGTCCCCTGGGAGGGATGGTGGTGGTGCAGGATCTGGGGGATTTTATTCCAATGACCTGCTTCTGATTTAAGTAATTCTGTGAAGCTGCTGGGTAGGTACCAAGACGTACCACAAAAGACCTTTGTTCCTACAAAAGGTCTTCATCTTGAGCCTTCTATGTATTTTATAACAACTTTACTGTACTGGCATCTGCTGGTAAGGTTTACAACTGCAGCGTTTTCCGTGATAATAGATGGGCTAGCTGGCTATTAGTGCAGGCACTAAAGAATGTTTTATTGGCCTATTTAAAATGCCATACAAGGACATTTAAAGCTCTGAGTGAGCAGGCTTGACCTTACAGCTGACCCTGGTTTGAGCCAGAGGTTGGACGAGGCACTCCTCGGGTTTGTTCCAGCTGGAATTTCCCTGTAATCCACTTTACAAGTTTAATTCTTTGCTTTAAATATCATGGAATAAACTCACAGAATTTTATTTACTTATTTATTTTAAGGATTTTCTTTCCCTGAATCAATGTCAGTCCTAGAACATCTCAGCCCTGCTGAAGCTTTGAGGTCTGGCACAGATGAAAAACGGCTGAACCACATAAATGCGCTTCCCTAGTCAGGCCAGGTAATTTCAGTCTTTTTCACTGGGACACTGTCCAAGCAAGCAATATGTCCTCAGAAAGGCGTAATGCAAGCAAAAGGAGGTACCTGAAGAATACCGAGCACGTCTCCAGCCGTGTGTGTCAGCGCTTCCCTGGCGCTCGTCCATACGTGGGCAGCCTCTCGGAGGTTAATTTAAGTCATCGATGCAGATGCATAGAAGAGGGAGTGGATGTAATGCAAATCACTCTTGAATTAACGTTGCTGTGAAAACCCGTCAAATACCGTGCAAGTTTGGGGAATTGTATTTCACCGCTTGAGACTCAGTTTATTTTAAATGCTGAAAGAAGTTACTTTTTAGAGAAACATTCAGTGATTTAAACTAAACAAGCAAAACTCTCTTTTATTCTCCCCCAAGGCTCTCAACCAGAAAAGATACAGGGTCATCTGAATTTCACACATCGCGCGAAAGAATGCAACATCTGCTTTTGAAACAGAGAAGGGATTCACTCTTCTGGAGGTAATGTAAAAAGATGCATTCAGTTAACACATCTCTTTATATACAATGTCAGTGGTAAATGAGAAGCAGTTGTATTAGGAGCTTAGAAGTCCTTGTAGCTCGTTTTATCACATAATTCAAAGCAGCACTGTCTGGTACTGATGTCTTTTGAAGACCCAAATTGCATGGTTGGTTTCAAGCTGCATATTTTATCTAAAATGACACTAAATGTATTGTGTATAATTAAGCATTTGCAAAAAAAAAAAAAAAAAGTGAATTATCTGAAAGATATCTTTTTCCACTGGGAAAATTTTAACTTAGCATAGTAGACCTGCACAGATGCTCTTTGAGTTCATTGTTTCAGATTAGTATAGAAAATATATACAAATATTTTATAATTATAGTAGTGAAAGACTAAATTAGCTAGATGGGCATACTGCTGTACTGCATAATAATTTAGCAAGTAAACATATTGTTGGTGAATAAATCAAAGGCATCACAAAAATAGCGTTTACCTTTTACCTGCGGAGTTGCAAGAGCCATTCGTACATGTAACTTCCTCTCTACAGCAGGAAACAATAGAGAAATTATACAGCAAAGAGCTGATGAAGCTTTGTGAAACCTATTGCTCGTGGTCTTAGTGCTATAGAAATGAAAGTGTTTTCTGTGTTATGTTTCAGAGCTGCAACAGCATAAACCCAGCACAACTCAGGCTGTTTTAATAGAGTGGAATTTGATCCTAAGTAGTCTGAGGTTTTTATTGAGGCAACTCAATAGGGCTGATGCTCTGATACAGTATATTACGCTTTGGGAATATTACAACGGCATCTGTTTTGGAACAGAATAACAAAAGGCATAAAGGAGCTTAATGTTGACCTAAACGATCCAATATATTATTTTAAAATAAATCTTGCCGTACCTTCTGGGCATTCGATTCCTGACAGCTTACTGAAACTTCGTTTGTTTTTAACAAAAATCCTCGCTGCACGGCGAGCGCCTCAGCACAACGCGGAGCAACGAAGGGGCTGTGGCAGCGCACAGGAAACGATCTGAAGCAGAGAAACCACGCTGCCGGGACAGCTGGTTATGTGCGCTGCGAAAAGCTTTCATCTGCCGTAGCACCAAAAAAAAAAAACCCAAAACAACCCGAACAAAACCCCCGGCTGTTTCCTCCCCACCTTTCAGATGCCACCAGCTTGTCTTAACGGCCAGCGAGAGCTGAATGAAGTTGGAAACGCCGCTGCAAACCTTTGCACCACGTCCCGAGCGTGGGTGTCTGCTTGGCGCAGCCTCACGAACCCGGCAAATTCATTTCCTTCCAAAAAGGGCTTGACTCCGCATTGTGTCTGGCTCCACCTGGAAACTTAAACCGTTGTTGTACGTGAACTCTCACTGAACCTGAGTCGCTGTTTTCATATTCATCATCTCTTCTGCTTTGAGTAGTAAAGTCCTCCTTGTTGATCTGGGTCCTTTGGAAGAAGGTCTGACTTCATGCAGCCCAGCAGCCAAGGTGCAGAAACGGGTGCAGGAGTCCTGGATGTACCGTCGGTGCCCATATGCAGGTTAGCTGTGCCTCCGTTACGCGTCCACTCTCCTGCAATCCACCTACAGCTTCCAGATGTGCTGATAGGGGACGATCTGAATTGTATCTGACTTACTGAACTTCAATCAGAGATTTTTTAAAATTTAATTTTATTTTATTTTATTTTATTTATTAAATTGCTCAATACTTAGGAGGGGAAAAAACCCCGTTGCTGGGAAGTTCCTGCCCTGGTTGTTGGAACTGTAGGAATTCAAATACATGACATTGAAGTGCATGCTGCTTATTTTGGGGGAGCGGAGGGGAGGGAAGAAAGCAGTAAATGTCCACATATCTACAGAGGACTACAGGCCGACCTGCACCCAGAAAGTCTACGGGGACACCGCTGTTTTCTGTTCCTTTTTTCTAGGGCAGGTACTGCAAGAGCTGATGCTGGTTTGCTGCATGTTTGTCTAGAAGCAGCCACTGTAAATGGGATACAACAAAAACTGACGGGCTTCAGGATTTACCAGAAAATGCTGTATCTTACCGCAAAATCAAAACCTGCACAACTTGCTACCCAGTGCAGCTGATGACGCCACAGATGTAATGTTAAAGGGATGCTACTGGTTTTTCATATATAAATTCCAGTATGTTAAAAATTTTCATTTTCTGAAGACTATCAGTAGTTTTAAAAATCTCTTATAAAGTATGCTTTTCAGTGTGCCATAATTCAGACAAGTTCAGTGACTCATGACAACTGGGGGGAAAGAAAGTATCAAGATTTAAATTATCATTCTGCCCCTTGGGTCTAAGGTTCAATCAGAACGATTCCCACATCTTTTACTTAGCAACACAAAAATACTCTAAAGAAAAATTCACTTTTGAATGCTTTTGGAATGCTATTTCACGTTTTAAAATACATCTACTGAAGCTGAGGTCTGGAGCGATCTAGCTGACGTGGTGATGAGTAGGGGGGTGTCTTTTGGTAGTCTGAGTTAGACCTAACCCTGAATGTATAGATTATAACTGAGGTTGAGCTTGAATCAACAGAAATGCCCGTTTGATTCCCTCCTACCTGAGTTGATCTTCTACTCCTTGAAGCGTATTTCAATAAGCCGCTTGTTATTTTCCTCTGAGTTACCGTATGCTATTATTGTTCTCATCTATACGTTCACTTGATTATGGGACTGCCTTCTGAGCCCGTCATCACTGTCGCCGCTTCATAATGCGCGTAATTATTTCTCTGTGGGCGCCAGACCTGCTAATGATGCTGCGACGGCTGTCGCTGCTGCGAGAGCCAAGGGCTGTGCGTTCGCTTCTGCGGAGCCTAATTGAAGCTGGAGCATGGCTGGTAAGAGCAATCTAGGTCAGAGCAGCCTCAGGACTGCTTCGTGGGGGCGTTCATGGTGGTTGGGGTTTTTGCATCGAGTTCACAACAACTTACTCCATTAGGGCCCTTGGAGTCTCCTGGGCTTCCGGAAAAAGCGTGTTCTCGTACATTTATGCTGTAGCTTTTGATTTGTGCGTCACCTGCAGCTCTGATGAGATCCGCTCTCTCAGGGTCCCCGAGGTTGGTGGTTTTATGAACTCTCTCCAGATTAAAATTCAGCTGCTTGTTCAAAGTGTGATGCTCAGAACTGGATGCTGTGTCCCGATGAAAGAGTGATTCCAATTAGTTCCTCCAA
The DNA here is from genome assembly GCF_047370975.1 of Nipponia nippon. Classification (NCBI taxonomy): domain Eukaryota; kingdom Metazoa; phylum Chordata; class Aves; order Pelecaniformes; family Threskiornithidae; genus Nipponia; species Nipponia nippon. Next base: position 20,046,689 of record NW_028262358.1, read on the forward strand.
TTTACTGGCCAAAACAGCCTTCCCAGCTTCTGTGTTAGCTGGAAGCTGACGGTGAATCCAGTAAGCACAAAATCAATCTCTCCTGTGCTGCTCAGCGTCTTTGTATGTGAATTAATCTATGCGCAAATAGTAAATCTCATTATGCTGAAATCACACATAAAAATTGAGACCTTGTATTACCACAGCTTGAAATTACTCTTGTTAGACGGTAGAGAAATATTTTTGCATTTCAGTTTATTAAATTCATGTTGCAGAAGTGTAATAAAGTTAATAACACACCAGCAAATGCAGTCTTTGCTCTTGGAGGCCTCTATGCAGCATCAGGTACAGGTCACAAAACGGGCAAGGAAGAGACCACGGAAGAAGCATCAGATCAAGATTTTACGCTGTAAGTTATTTCCTACGAACAAGGGTAAGGAGGGAGAAAGAGCAAGAATGAGAAGTGCCTTAACCTAAAGATTTCTTTTGTGCAGCCTGTTTAAGGCCAACATCTAGGAAATCACACCCGGATTTACTCGGTAAGCCGGGCACGAGCCCGAGAACTGCATCTAAATAGGCCAGGACAAGGTCACAGCTGCACGTGGGGAAGATTGCACAACCCCTGGCCCCCAAACACGCACACACACATGGACTCTCACACTCTCTCTCTCTCTGTACTCATCTCATTGTCTCACAACCCTGTTTTCTTTCATGAGACTGCCCAGGAAAGCTGCTTAGCAAAGGTACCCTCACCCAAAGGCATATGGGGTGCCCTGGGTCACCAGGGGCCATGTGGGTAAAGCTTTCCTGGGCCTCCATGTGGGCTCTCCACCACGGCGCGGTGGCTGTCACCCCCGGCTGGCATTGAGAGGGGGGTCCTTGCAGGCTCCTGGCTTTGGAAGGGAGCTGAGGGGTGTGCCAGGAGCCCGGCGTGGGGAGGGTGTCCTGGGTATGCCTCGGCGGCCGCCAGGCCAGACTGTTCTGTAAGACAATGCTGCCGTTCTCAGCTGACGAACCTTTGGTGAGCTGTCAATGACTTCCAGGAAAACGCGGAGGAGAATGAAGAAACGTAAGCCTTTTGTTCAGAGCCCTGCGTCTGCGAAGCAGTGGCTTGCACTTCCATTGAAAAACCTGTTAGAAATCTGCAAACAGGAAAAGAAAACCTGACTACAGTGGGATACAGGCAAAGTCTAGCAAGCTGATGGAAAGTACATGTATTTTTTTTCCCCCTAGGAAAAGACAGGGGTGGCCATTTTTCTCACGGATAATTAGCATGCTAATTGCAATGTGTTTAATACACATCTAGTGAGAGGTCAGAGCCTACACTGATTGCTTTGCTTTCCCCTGCTCTAACTGCAGCACCTCGAAACCAGAAACCACATCTTCACAGTGCATGCTCTAACGTGCACGAGAGGTACCGGTAAATGGTCCCTTGCGCTATCCTCTCCTTTTTTTTATGTGAGGTTGCTGTGGAGGCATGCTGCTTAGGATTTTTTCTGAGAAAGGCATGATTTACCTTGAACTCTGTCAGTGCTGTACAGTAGTCTGTCAGAGAGGGCTGCTAATGGTGCAAACCCCTTTCCACAGCCCTGACATTTGCAGGTTGGCTGCGTGCATGCACATGCAAAATGCTGTTTCAGCTCATTTTTTTTTCTGAGGGGAGCGAGCCGAAGAAGGCAGGGAGCTCACTCGCACACCCCTCTGCCAGCCTCCTGCTTCGTGTGACCTGCAGGCTATTGCGGAGCGTTGGGGTTGGACACAAAAACCCTTGGAGCCCGTCTCTCGTCCCCAGATACATATTTTAAAAGAGCAAACAGTGTGTCTGCTTTATCACCAAGAAACGCCCTTTAAGTAATAATATAATAGTAACGCTGGCACAGGGCAGCCTTCTCAACTCAAGTCAGTGCTGTAGTCATCAGCTTGTTAGATGTGCACAACATATAAATCCTAATTTTCAGGTAGCATGTGAAAAAATAGTTTTACCAAGTATCATCCCCCGTCTGTGTGTGTCTGTCTGTCTCAAGTTGCACTTGAGATGGCTTTCGGATGGCTTCCTCAAAGAAAAGAAAAAAGAAATACATGTATTGAGAGGGCGGTAGATGCAGGGTTCAAAAAGCATGTCACACAGTCGTCTAATTCTGGTTCAGATAAATGCTAACTTCTGCAGTCACGGAATTGTGTATTTTATCCACTTCCCTGCAAACATTAGTAATGAAAGCTCTTTGGATGAAGAGTTGGAATCGCCACTGAAGCTGTAACGGGCTGAATTTGCTGCTACAATTTCAACAGACAAAATGTAGAGGAAACTTTGTGTAAGCACTAGATAAAAATAATTAATCAAGCTAGTGAATCAAAGCCTTTTTTTTTTTTTTTTTAGTCAGAACAGTTCCTGGTGTTGTTGTCAAGCTCCTGGGACAAGTAAACTGTGGCGTAAGAATTGTTCTTCTTTCTTCTGCCTCCCTGAAAGATTTTTAAAGGGGCCTCAGAAAGCACAGCAGCAGAAGAGCTGACTGCGGCGGCGGGCAGATGCCGCCCAGCTGGATCCTGACATCCTCCCCTGTGCCCAGTGAGTCCCCAGTTCAAAGCCAACAGTCTGGGCTTGCAAACCTCTCCCCGTGGTCTAGCGAAAGCCCCGTAACAATGCAATCGTGCGGAGTCCTCGGGTTTGGTTGGGCTGAAAACTGTGGCGGGGACTCGGTGGTTGTTGCTCACTACCTGATGTCCTTTTGGGAAGGAGCACAGTGACAAGCTCATGCGGACGGGACAGCTGCATGTGCAAGTGCTCTGCATCATCCATCATCTTCCAGAGGGCTTCAGCAGAGAAGGATGGGACAGCTGAGAGGAGTGACACTGAATGACGGAAAGGGAAGAAAGCAGGATAACTTCGTTATCCCTTTTTCTTTCACGCTGTGAACACTCGGTGGGCTGTCCACCCCTACAATAAGCCCCCAGCCTGTAGTAGCTGATGTCCACAGGGAGCCAGTCACCACGGCAGGACTTGAGTGTAAGCACATAAAGTAGACAGGCAAGGGGGCTGTTGGTGTCCAGCTCAGTAACACTCATGCATAAACTACAGCAGTTGAAATATGTACTCCAAAGGAACATGAGATTTTAGTAATACCAGCGAGGTGTGGAGTAGTCCACAGCCTCGGTGTCCTATCGGATACAGTTAATGCTCCCATGTTTCTTGTCAGCGTGATAGGCAGGACTCACGCTTCCATCAATTTCGGGGAAGCTCTTGTTCTAGTTCCCACAGAAAGATTCTTCCTTAATGTTCTGTGTATTTGTTAATTTTACCCCTAATATTTTAAAGCTGTATTATATATACCAAAGAGCAAATACATAGACTGTAAGAGTACTACAGCTGTGAATAAACTATCTGTATTTTGTGCAAAAGATGTATAATTCACTGTAGAATTTCTCCTCTCTACCTTGTCCCATTTTTCCCCCATCTGCGTGATCCTGCAGTAAACCAACACCTGAGACGAGGCAGCTCACCATCACCTTGGTGTCAGTGGTTTCTGTGAGAACATCTCTAAAAGCGGTGTTTCTGCTGAGAGGTAACGGCTCACATTAAAAAAAAAAAATCTCTTTTAACTTGTGGAGTTTCCAGTTCCCACATGGATGGTCCCAAACCAAAGCCCCCGATACTTGAGGTGTAGGAAACAAGCCTGTATGTTTGCGGTATCGCTGCAGTAATGGTGCTCTGGCAACGGCACGGCGCTGCTTCTTCCCTCCTGATGTCCCCTGCCGCGCCGTGCAGCCAAGCACTTACACCCTGGGGATGAAATTTAGTTAGCAGCAATGGCTGAGGGTTTGTTTTCCTCCCCGCGTGAAGCTACGCTGATCCAGAGCACAACATCAAAGCTCGGCTCTGCTCCTCTGCCACTAGTGGAGATGTTAGGCAAGTTTGGCTGCTTTGTAATGTGGTAAAGAGAGGTGGGAAGAAATGTGTGAAGTAACATAATAAAGAAAACTACTTAACAATAAAAAGCTTGAAGTGCTTTACTTTTTTTCTTTTTTCTTTCTTTTTATTTTTTTATTTTTCTTTCTTTTTCCTCTTTTTTTTTTTTTTTCCTTTCTTTTTGTGTTTTGCTTTACACTTGCACCGTGGCACGTTCTCACATTGGGTAAATCACAGCAGCTTCGGAGAAATTCCTGAGACAAGCAGGATTCCTGAAGACCGTATCTCAGAATCGCCCTCGCGAGGGCAGCTGCCGAGGATGCCCGCGGAACAATACTCCTCCTGTCTGAGGAGCAAAACAAGAAGGCCCAGGCACGCTGCTTCGCGAAATGCTTGTTTATAGGCAAAATTTTTACACGTTGAATGTGCTGAAGCGCATTCTAGATTTTAACTGCGTTGTGTAGATTTCAAGTGAAAAGTATTTTCCAGAACTGCAGAGAAAGCTCATAGCTGGCTTGACCAAGTAAAATGTTTATTATGAAATTTCTGAAGTGTTTATATTACATATATATAATAAATGGGGGTTTATATTACAAATGCCATAGTTAGAAATTATATAATTATGCATAATTGTATAGTTATTAATCCTGTATTAATTATATATTGTGGGTTATTTGCAATATATAGCCTATATAATTATACAAATTTGCACTTACAAATTTCTTATGTATTTATAAACATGGTTTCTTACATGTTGATAAGCCTGTAATCTCTGATTTGCTCAGCATCATTTATTAACTCTCGAGTTAAAGGCGACTTCTCTCAAGCGTATGACTCAGTTCCTCCCTGGCCCTCGGGGAGCCGTGATACCTCGGCTGTTTGCATGCACACGAAAAGCAGCGTTGTGAAGCTGAAACAGGACAGCGCGGTGCTTGTGCCAGCTCTACCGTGCCAATAAAAATAAAGTCAAAGAAATAGGGTAAGTAGGCGTAAGTCTCTAAAGACTAGCAGGGCTCTCCTTGCAAAGGCAAGTCAGTGGCAATCGCTGGTGCTGATTTATTCCGAGCTGGGGAGTGAGGAGGGAAGCAAACCAGAAGCTGGGCTCCCTTTTGCAGTTAAGTGCTAATGTGTTAACTCCTCGTGCCTGCTCTGGGGAGGAAAAGGAAGGTTTAGACACGTACAGTTAATGAACAAAGCAACTGAATAAATACAAAGGGACCAAAGAAGTCAGCATTTTGCATTTTTTTTGGTTTTCTGAGAGGTTGTACACAGTAACCGGGGGAGAGAGCGGGGTGCGGGGAGGGTCTCGGCGCTTTGAAAAGCAGAAATTCCCCTCTCCCAGCGAAGGAAACGTGCCGCGCTTGAGAACGCTCACGAAGCGGCTGGCAGCCCTGCGCAGGAAGAAAAAATCATCTCGTCTTGAACTTGAAAGCAAAACTCGATTTCAAGTGAACGCTAGAGTGGCGGCGTGATTGGTGAAGCTTATGGTTTGGGTGACCGATACAGTTTCTTTACTGACATGTTAAATACACAGGTAAAAAAGCATTTAGCAAAAGGCCTTTCCCTGAGGATTTCTTTTGAAGCAATACGAGAAGCCTCCCAGATTTTGTGCATTTATGAATTTGGCGTTTTCAAAGCGAGGGCTGCAGGGGGAAGGTGGGACTGTGAGCAGGACTGGTTCAACAGCTGTCTGCAATCCACCTTTGGTGGAACATTGCAAGGTGTTTCTAAATACCTTGAACAGGAATGTTTTTGCCACCCAAGCCTATGTGAGGCACCGGGGCTATTTGAAAAATATATTTTCATGTCAGCTGATGCTGGTTTATCCTCTTCTGTTTGCACAGAAAAAAATAATCTCTCCTTCATACTTGAAAACGCTTTAAAACCCCAGCTTTGAAGCAAGGCTTGAGGATGCAGTGATGATCTGATTTCTGTTTAGCCTTGCCTAGAGCCTATCTGCTTCGGCCTGCAAAAGCAGCCCCGGCTTTTTTGGCCACCAGTAGCTGCTCTGCGACTCCATCTGGGTTTCATTTCTTTTCTCCCTCTCTCAGGGGAAGGCTCACGCGGTGTCTCAGTGCCGAAGTGGCAGGGGAACACGGGGTGGACGCTGCACCTTGGCGGAGCCCGAGCTCAGCTGGCCCAGGAAACCACTTTGCAGCCGGCTGCCCTGCGCCACCACAGCTTCACCAAAAGGCTGGTGCGATGTCGGCAAAGGTCGTAACTGAGGGAAATGTGCTCCGGGTCGTATTTTTATATATAGCAGACAGAAAAGGAACAGAGAAGAGAGCGAATCGGGTATTTTTTTAGATGGCAGTGTGTTTTTCAGACTCAGTTCCCCAATCGCCTTTGCACTGTGAGGTCCTCCTGCCATGTGCCGTTTGCTTTCATCAGGAGTGTGTGTAAGACGAGTAACGCCAAGGCTTTACAGGAATAACCTCTGAGCCACACAACAGCAGCTTCGCCTTAGACAACAAGAGTAAAAAGGGAAATTAGTCCAGCGCAGCCTGGTTTTACCCACTGCTAAGATCTGTGGGTCTTCCAGCACGCGGGCTTGTGCACCACCGCGGCTCTGACCATCGTAGTGGGAGGGATCCACTCAGGCCAGGTCAGCGGGAGTCATTTTGAAGGGAAAGCACATTTTAAAAGTAAACAGAGTGAGTCATGTTGCCTGTTGGCATAAACGCAACGCACGTAGGAGCAGGAAGCGTCTTTGTTTTTGTGCACGGGAGGGTGCTTTCAGGTCAGGTTATCGCTGAGGTGCATTTCTGGCCAAGCGAAATAACGGCTTGCTCCGGCAGTGAGACCATCCCACCTGGCAGGGGGGAAGCAATTTCATGCTGTGCAATAGCAGGTACCCACGTCTTTGGTTTTTTTGTATTTAACAACAATGAATCTTTAACCAGAATCCTTCTACCTGCTGCCCGTGAAAATGCCAGCCACGTTGTGCACACAGTGGTCTAATCCTGGCCTTAAAAACCTCATCAAAGCTCTCTGGGACTGGCCAGCCCTGTACAGGCTGGGAAAAATATTTGTGAGCCACCCGAATTGCCCTGCCGGGACTCTGAGCCAAGGTACCGATTTCTGTGGCAATGCTAGCTTTGTCTGAGAACAAAATGTAGTTTCCTTTTGTGTGTGCGTGGTTAAGCAGCGCTGAACAAATAAACATTGTGTGGGAATTGGTCATAACAGAAATACTACTACTTTTTTTTTAATATCTGAGTCATTCGTTGCAGAACACTGACCCGTTTATTGCTTGGGAAGGCCTGCAACTGCTAGCTGCAACTTGCAAATGACAGATGTAGCCCTGGCGGGAACAGATGACTATTGCATTAACAGCCAGGGATGATTCTGCATGTAAAATTTAGCGTAAGAAAGAAGGGTCTGAAAACTGGCAGTCTGCCTAGTGCCAGAATTATGAATTCGGTTTTTAGTATAGTTTAGGCTAGAAACCATCCTAATTAGCCTTTCTCCTTTAATTAAATGAGAAGTCTGACAGTATCCTCTGCTTCCCATAACTCATGTTTTGGGCTCAGCTCATCCTGCCTTGCAAATGGGAGAACTGGAGAGAAATGGGGGAGAGAGACAAAGAGAAGACTCTGAAGTGTGCAACTATCGTCGCTGCTCATCTCTCTCTCCAGGTACGGCTCACTGAAACGTTTCACGTCGATAGTGTCTTCCAGCTCTTCTGTTCCGGCTGTTCGCTGCTCACTGCTTAACCAAGCATGTGGAGATCCAGTTGTTGTTGGGTTATAAATGGGCCATGTGCAAAGTGATGGCCAGAGTATAGATATACAGACTTCAAGATGTAAGAAAGCTTTATGGAAATGAGGGAGGCGTAGGCTTGTACAGGCAAATGCTGCCCTGAAGGGTTCCAACTAATTTACTGGAAATTGCTTCTAATGAAACTAACTTCATGCGGGTATGTTTTGTAACAACAATTTTAGAAGTTGAGTGATGAGAAATGCTTAGGAAGGATCACATGTACGCATTGAGGCTCTGTTTATTATTATTATCATATTAATAATATATTATTATTAATCTTACTACTAATATTTATTAAAATTCATAACTTGATACGTGTATGCCAGTTTGGATTTTAGAAAGCTTGTCTTTTGTCCAGCTCTATTGAGCAGTTTCAGTGGCAGATACTAAAAAAATAATGTGAACCCAGTCCGAACGTCACGTGCGGGATATACAGTTTTGGTGGCCACATTTGAATGAACCTGCCATTTTCTGTTTGTTTCTTGCCAGCATCTGTTTAAAGCCTCCATCTTGAGAAAACACAGTGGAAAAATTAAGTACCTGTATATATTTTAGCATGCTAGTAAAAATAGCTGTTGAAGTTCAAAGAGTTAATTAACATTTAAATTACTGTATTTTAAAAAAAAATAAACAAACAGGACTAGTTGAACAGGTTTAATCAGAGAAGAAATCAATTTAATTGAGAGTAGATATGCAGCAATACCAGCTCCTAAAGCCAAGGTATGTGAGCTCATCTTTTGCGAGATGCATCAAGCTGATTTCTTCATTTATCGCTTCTGGTTTGGGCCTGCATCTTGCAGTAATTAGAGGGTTTTTTCTAGAATAAGATGATGAGAGGTGTAAGGATAGCAGCAGCACTGCATACAAGAGGCTGAATATGAGCACCATGTTAAATAAAATCATTTCTTTCATGTCTGTACTCTGGTAAGAAATTTATCATCTTTTCTACATATCCCATTGCTAGACATATTTGTTACAAGTATTTGCCCAATTTTACCCAAATTGTTTTCCTCTAATATTTCCTCCCAGATGTACAGTGCTTTTCTTTTTTTAAATTCAATTAAAATCATTACAGTGAATTCTTAATACCATTTTGAAAACTGGCCTTGGGTGCAATATTTGCCCTTGATGCAGCCTCGCAGGCCGCTGGCCTGGCCCAGCCTGCAGCCTCGCTGCTGAGCCCGGCCTGGCTGAGCACCAGCGCCGCCGCCGCTTTTTCACTCTGGACCAAGAAAGCGTTGCTCGCTTCAGCTTGTGTTACAAAGCCTCTGAAATACCCGTTCCAGCTACCGCAGGGAGTTGTGCGTACTGCCAGCCACAGGCACAACACTCATGAATCGGCTCAAAAAGTAAGGCTGGAGAGCTAACATTTTTGTTCATGCTTTATGCATATATACATATGTATTTTATATATATATATATATATATATATACACACACACACTTGTGTACTTGTTTGGGTTGTCACTTCAAAGCCTTTGGGTTCTGTCTGTTTTGCATTTGCCAAGGTTTGTGTCTGTCTGGTTTGTTTCTCCCCAGGCACCAGGGTGCCTCCACGGTTTAGGGATGTAACCCTGCCAACGTGCTATAAAAGGGGATCGAGGCCAAGCTTCTCCCCTCCTCCAGGGCAGGTTGTCTCACGGGAACCAGGAGAAGGTTTGCTCTGTCCCTCCCGTCCTGCGGAGATCCCAGACGGCTGCAGCGTCAGCTGAAGTCACTCTCTGCTCTGTAACCTCTTTCTGAAGACTCGAGGATACTGGTTCAAAAGCCAGAAGCCTTCTGTGAAGCTGCTTGTGAGTCAGGGGGTGCCTGGGAGGTGAGAGCAGCTTTTCTTTGTATTTTAAAGTAATAAAAGTTTTCTACCTTCCTCTAGAATTAAAACCACTTTCTGTTTAAACATTTACAATTCTTTAATGCACATACCTCTGACACATCTTACAAATACGTGGAAATACTGCAGCCTGTGTTTTCCGTAAGCCTTCAGAAAATTGTTTCAAGGGCTTGCTGCTGGAGTAATTTAACAGTCGTCCTGCAAAAATGGGAAGGTAAGCAGCCCAGCAGAAGATACAGTAGCCAAAACTCTTATCTCAAGACCCATGGCGTGGAGAATTGCATCAACTTCCCTTAGTCAATAATGAGTCTTATTTATAAATTCACATACAATGCAGAGAGGAAGCTCCTTGCACTATTGTGGAGATCAAAGTTTCAATGTGTTTTTTTTCTCCTTCTCCTGTTTAGAGAACTGAAGTCAGTTTGCATGTCTCTGTATCCCTCTCCTCATTGCTGAGCCCAGCACAGCTGATAGCCTTGGGCATTTTTTTAAAGCTGTTTCTAAAGATAAACATTTTGCAAAAAGTCCCAGAATGCAAGCGCTCAACTTAATTTACCCAGAGCCGTACTGTTTGTTAGCAGGCTGTTCCTTTGTAGGGGGTCTGAAGTTCCAATTCGATGTATCATAAATAAATATATAACGAGAAACTTCTATGGTCAAGGGGGGAACCCCTGCCTTACTGAGGTCCGTACAAAGAAAACCTCTATTGATTGAGTTCAATAAAATTCAGAGGTTAATCCCAAATCTCCTGCTCCTTTTTTAAGAACCGTTCTATCACTGAAAAAATATGAGTAAGATTACGTATACTAATCAAAACGATCCCCAAAGTGCCTGAGCACACTCAGATTCTTTCATCTTCACAACAGCTTTATAAAAGTGGATCAAGGCCAAGCTTCTCCCCTCCTCCAGGGCAGGTTGTCTCACGGGAACCAGGAGAAGGTTGTCCTTAGCTTTCCAACGGCAGTTGGAGAAGCCGAGAGGCGATGTTTCTTGTCAATGTGCAGAATGCCATCTGTCCTTTCTCCCAGGTGATGCTTTGCGATCTAAAACAGGCAACGCGGGTGTTCGTCACCGTCCGCTTGGCTACGGCAGGTAACTGCTCGGCGGCGTGCATGGCGAAGACAGCTGCCAGCCGGGAGATTCCCTCTTCTCCTGCAAAGAACAGAGGCATTTTCACTAGACAGGCTAGGATGCTTTGCTCATGTGTAATACCCGAGAGAAGAAGAAGGAGAAAGTATATAGTATGTGTATACGTATACTATAGTCTATATAGTATATGTATATAGTACACATATACATAAATACATGTTTTTTTTTAACAGACTACAAAAAGCCCACCTTACTATGAGTCCTGTGGGTGTGTTCTTCCACAGAAGCAAAGGGCTAATCAGGAGAGGAAGCAGAAGCCGATTACCCCACCCACCTCCGAGGCCATTTCTCCTAACGTTTCTCAGCCTTCTTGGGTTGGCAGCTTTACAGGAGGACTCGGTTTTGCAACCTTTTTACAGCACCTACAAAAAAATTAATGGTAAAATAACCCCAAAGTAACCATACTACTTGTCTTAAGCACAGAGATGGCTAGGTATGGTATGGATACAGGGGAGTTCCCCGGACAGCTAGGCTGTTCGATCTAGCTGCGGGACTGAAAAAGATCAACTTTGACCAGAAATGTTGTAAGTATTTCAGAGCTAAACAAATTTAGGAGAGTTCATGGTCAGCTCTGATTGCCGCAGTGTGTTACGGTTCTGTCATCTCCTGAATACCGGAAAGATTTGTATACTTTTCCCTTCATGCTGCATAAGCGGTTTGGTGAATTTAAAGTGGGTTTACTTCTGTGAAAGATAGCTACTGGTATCAGAATTGTCTTTTTTTAATACTTACATTTCAAAAAATTAAAATCTGCATCTTATTACATTAAAAGGGACAAGTAGATAGACAGAAACAGTGTAAAAATGAATGTAAGAGCTTTATTGGCCAGGTCAATGAAAGTTTAGTTACTCTTTTGGTCTTTAAACTCTATTGGAATGAGAACGCTTCTGAGATGGGATTTAGTTTCCTTGTCAGCCACAAACATTTTCATGTAAAATGAAAAATAGGAAGGGAAAAAAAATGCAAGACAGACACTGCATATGCAAACTTTATTATGTAACAATGAAAAACATAGATGAAAGGATTTACAGTAAAATTTAATGTTTCAGGAAGTGTTTACAGATCATTAATTAAAAGACGACAGGTTGGATATAACCTGCATTTAGTTCCATTAGACTTGACGCATCTGAGGGCTCTGAGTTTTCATACGGCATTGAGAAAGCATACGGTAATGAGTCTCCAGATGTATTAGCTTAAATATCAGCACACACAGTCATACCAGTAATTCATAACATCACAGGCAGCAATAACCTGGCTACTAACAATTCAGGGGACTTGAATGGTCACCAATTCGGAACTGTGAGTCTTGTAAGTATTTTTTAAAATACCTTTTATTAAATTAAGGATCACTTAATATCTTGGGATACTAAATTCGGTGCCTCCAGTCTTAGAGGGGTTCATCCTTTGGAGAGAGGTCCTCTGTAAAGCGAACCTGTTGTCCCAAGGTGTCAGTACACTGGAACTTCCCGGGACTGGTTAAGCGTATAACACCACGCAAGAAAGCACCGCCTGTAGAGGCCTTCCTCGCTGTTAATCAGAGATATCTGAGACTTCAGTCCTGCAGAAAATCTCAAATTCCACTTTGACAACACTCAGATTTTACAGAGTAGAGATAATAATATTCGTAATAAATTTCTACATAGCCAACTATTTCATATTTTCTCTTAAATTCAAGCACTTTTTACTGCCAAGTGTGTGCCCTGAGGAGACCCAAGAATCATAACTTACATCCGAAGCAATTTTTCCTGGGCCTTGCTGGAGGAGAGCAAAATAATCCCATTTTTTGTTATCAGTATTGTTCTCCACCATTCTCCTGAGCCTTGTCACAGTTAACACCCACCGCCCAGTGCTTTTCGAACGGCTTCTTCCCAAACCCCTGCCCCTCTTTCTACCTCCAGCTGAAGAGTATTTCAGAGACAGGAACCACAGAAGGAAAGGTGGCAGGCAGCCACCTTGGTGGGACCAGCTCCAGCGCTCTTACACTCCTTACTGAAATCAAAAGGAGAACTGAGGGTTGAATTTTGAAGGGTCAGCATCTTACAGGGACACAGCTGTTGTAGTATTCTCAGGTAGATGTGATATTGCAGCGCTTAATATTCATTGTTAAAATGAAAGCCTGGAGAATTGTTTTCTGGTTTATGTTGTGGGATTGAGACGCTGTATGTATAGATCGGCAAATTTCTCTGCTTCCAAGTCCTTTATACAAACACTGAAAACCTAACTTGCAGCAGCGCACAGGTAATATCATCTTGATGGTGATGGTCTGACTGGATTTCACATTTGTCCCATTTAATAGTTGACCTGTGATGGTCCCATAAATATTTCTGAAATAATCTCTCAAATGTATACCAATAATCAACAGGTTCACTGGCAGAATCGCAATGAACAGTTCTTAATGGCGCAACAGCTTTCTAATCCAGGTTCAATAAACAATCCCAAAACCAAACCATTCCTCTGAAGGCATGTTTATTCTCTAAATGAGATTACAACTGAAAACCTTCATATTTAAGCATATTAATTGTAGGCCCCTGTTGCCAACAGAATGAAGCAGGCTCACTCCAAGCATTAGTTGCTATAATTAAGACATCTACCAAAAACAGTTCTTAACATTGTAATTGTAAACTATGCAATAGTAATGAAGCAAAAATCTTCGCTGGAACCCAAAACATTCATTATCTGAAGCCAGAAATGAAGCTTCAGTTGCATTCTTTTGCATAGTAAGTTATCAAATGTCTTTCAGATAAAAGCTGATTACCTTAACACAACTAAAGAACAGATTTATTCTGACTGCATTTATTTAAATCTATGATTAAACATGACTCTGGTTTGACCGAGTAACTTTTAATCTCATTTAGATGGCTCTTATTGCATCATGTAGTAAAAAAATATAATGAATGCATTAGAAAACACAACCTGGCCTATTTGGTATAAAAAAGGGGGGATGATACAAAATAAAATAAAAAAATAATTGCTTGGGAAAGTTCAAGGCCAAACTAGGCAGAATAAATATTAAAATATATGGTTTTTAAATAATTCACATATGAAGGCCCATTTCCTGCATTCATTTACTTAGGTAAAAAGCTTGCCATACTCTTACTTCAAACATTATAGCTAGAAACTTAAAAAAAAAATTAACTCACAAATTTGTGAGCAAATAAAGAACAGTAAATCTCAGACAAGTTAAGCCCATGGTTACCATTTATGTCTGTTTGGTTTTGGTTGTGGGTTTTGGGTGGGTTTTTTTGTTTTGTGGTGATGCTGTTACTGTTTTTTTTTAATCTGAGATTTTTGCTGTGTCTGTGTGGTATTGCCACTCTTCTGTTTTGGAAAACGGTGGTCTTGTCTTTCACGTTATTTGCCTTGATTTAGGAAGCTTTATTAGGCCAGAATATGACTGGTGAGCCTGTGACCAAACGCAGTTTGGAAGGTCCATACGGATTGTACAAACACAAATACATCCGTATTTCATGCTTAAAGGACTTAATTAAGATCCAAACACTTGAAACAACTTATTTTACATTAAAACTCACTGCGCATGGCGACTCATTAACATTTTCACAACCTACTTTTCTTCTGCCTGCTGAAGGATTGCTTAGCCTTCCTGATTTCAAAATCTGCCAGTAACTTGAATGGCCTTTCTGGAAAAGTCACCTCAAAAGGACAGTGTTAACCACACACCGCTGCTCTTTTGCCCTTTTTTGCTTTTCTTTTGGAGAGGGGGTGTTTTTAACTCATTTCAGCCTCGTTGGGAGCACGGGCAGTTGTTCAGTGTAGGAGCACCCGTGGGCTCGCCTTTGAGGCGTTTGAGGCGGCGAGCCCACGGGTGCTCCGTATACAAATCCCCCGGTTTTGTTTACCGCCCGGCGGCGGGGCCTGTATGGCGCAGGGGGCCTTAGGCCGCCTCGACGGCGACCGCGGTCTTTCATCCCCGCTCTCCCTCCCCGAGCTTCTCCTCCCCTCCACACCCACACCCGTTATCGGCACCCCGTCACCGTGAGGGTCGGGGGGGGGGCGAACGGCCCCGCTCGTTCCCTCACCGGGGCGGGCAGACGGCGGGCTTCTGAGCGGGAGGACCGCACCATCGCGCGGCAACCAATAGCGTGCGGCCACCCACGATTCAAACGGCGCGTCGTGGCCAATAGGAGCGGTTGGCGGGCGGGAAGGGGTGGGGCGAGGGGGCGGACCGTTGCGCGGCCGTAACCGTCGCTCAGGGCGGTCGTTCCCCTCAGCGGAGAGCGCCGCGCTCGGGCCCGGCTCCCGCCGCTCCGCGGAAGCGCCTCCTGCCCGGCCCGGTGGGGGCGGGCGCCAGGTAAGGGAATGGCGGCACCGGGGCAGGCATGGGCCGGGACACACCCCCCTCCGCGGCCTTCCCGGAGGGAAGCGCTCCGGCCAATCGCCGCCGCCGCCTCTCTCCGCCCCCATGCGCGGGCGTCGGGCCACGGCCCCGCTCAGGCCTCGCTCCCGGTGGGCGGGCGAGCGGCGGCCCTTTTCCGCTGCCCGGAGCGTTTGCTTGGGCCCTGGGGGTAGGAGGGTGGGCTCCTCTGCTTTGTTCGGGACGCCGCCGGCCCCCTCCGCAGCGGAACCGCGACGCTGGGCCCGGCGCGGGGAAAGGCCGCGGCCACCCGGTGTGGCGGGGGCGCGCCGTGGGAGAGGCGCAAAGGGGCGGCCTGGCCCGCCGCGGCCCCTCCCTTCCCCCCACGGCCGAGGCCCCGCGCCAGGCCCGGGCCGGGAGTGCGGTCGGGGCGGGGCCGCGGAGCGGGGCCGAGGGGCCGGGCCTCCCCCCGCCCCCGGCACATGGGTCCCTTCCTGTCAACACCGCGCCGCCGCGGCCTTCACCCCGCCGCCTTTCGCGGCCCTGCCTGGGAAGTTCAAGTTCCTGACGCTTT
Source organism: Nipponia nippon (assembly GCF_047370975.1). Lineage (NCBI taxonomy): Eukaryota > Metazoa > Chordata > Aves > Pelecaniformes > Threskiornithidae > Nipponia > Nipponia nippon. Next base: position 20,062,200 of record NW_028262358.1, read on the forward strand.
CCCTCCGCTTTCAATGCTTTTGGTGAAAAGCCTTTTTAAAGGGAAAATCTCGTTTCCCTGCCTGAGGGTTGATAGGTTTTTATTTTAGCTCGAGATTTACTCGTGCTTGTTTTTAGCGGTGAAGCTTATTTGAATGTTTAGTAAAGCCGAACTTGGACAGTGGTAGATGCTTGCACCGTTATAGAGGTAGAGAGCTAGAAATGTGGAACGAGGAATGGTGATCCTGAAAAGGTCCTGCACAGCTCGGATCCTTTGGTCAATTCAGTAGTAAGTTTCCATGTAGTAAGCTGTGTCCTGTTAGCCTTGACTGTCAAGATTTTCTTTATTTTTCTGCATTTCTTCTTTTCTTGCATTCAACTGGCTTCCTCCTCTGACATACACACCATTATCCGCCAGTGGTGAGATGTCAGAATTAGTAGGTAGAATCACTGTATGTATGAACTTTGCTCTTCCAAGAGGGAAAACTTTGTTTAGTGTTTTTTTTATTTATTTCTTCTTAAAACTGTGCACCCAACTTCTGATGATGTGGTATGATCTTCTAGTGACTACAGGCTAGCAGTCTTATTCATCTTGTTTTCTTGACAGGAGTGAAATATCTTTCCACATATTTCGTGAGAGGGTCATTAAGAAAGACCAGAAATGGATGTATGGGGCAATATGTTTCTCTGCCATGTTTCTCTTTTAATTGTTTCATTCTTGGTTGAGTCAGCAGTAACTTTTCTTCTTGACCAACTTTTAAGCTCCAGAGAGTTTTGCACGTTAATTGGTTTGGCTTGGTGAGGGATACAAAATCCTTTTGAGCCACTTCCTTAGAGTCAGGGTTCCTAAAGAAAAATCATAGCGGTGCAGAAAACCCAAATTTCATCTTGGGAGTAAGTGAATATATACTTGCAATCAGGTATCTGTACAGTACAGGGTTCATTGTATGACATAATTTTCTTTTGAAGTTGCTTGGATATACATTCTGAAGTCCTGTGAATTAAAAGGTTTGTATAGGACTACTGTGAATGTTAGGCTGATGCTGGCTGATACCCTGAAAATTATCAGGGGTGTGTGTAGAGCTTGAAAGAGCAGTAAATTCAAAATGTAATTTCTAAACTATATATTTTTTTAAAGACTTCCTGTCTTTATTTCTCTTGATGCCAGTAATGGTTTTTGTTATCTGAACAAATGAAGGCTGCCTTTAAAAGGTGTGGCTTTGTGAAGTGGGATATATGGAATGAGGATTGGAAACCTCCCTCACAGGAGGTACAGGGGTGCAGAACAAGGTGGTAATTTTTGGTAGACTAAGAAGTAATATTTACTCTTTTTAGTGATTAAACTTTGATCTCATTATTAGCTTTAATATTTAAGGAAAAAATGGAAAAATAAGTAGGTCTTTCTATTAATAAGATTGTTCATTGCTTTTGAATCACAGGATAATATTTCCACTGGCTTACATTTATTTATTATTCTGGAATTGCATATTGTTGATATCTACCTCAGGCTGAATTACATAACATTGATTTAGCTTCAGGTCCTTCAACCACATTTTCCAACTTCTTAAAATTAACTTAATCTCCTTTTGAGAGCAAGGTTGGAGGAGGGGAAGGTCTTTCTGCCTTTAAAAAGAATTAAATCATCAGGTTACCTTTTCCTTGGGCTGTCCTTATGTTTGTGTACAAAGATGCTGGGTTTTGAAGCTTGGCAGAGAATTGCCTTTTATTATCCCTATGAAATTATATCTGAATTTTGAAGTGGTTGTTATAAATCGTAAAAAATAGTAACAACTTTGTGAAAAATTGTTTCCCTTTTTCAAAAAGGACTTAAACTCCAAAGATTCTGTTTTTCGCAACTTTGTCCTAGGATCTGGCAGCTTTGTCCCGGTCAGGCTGAGTTTACAGATGATGCCTGAGGTGTTCCAGGTTAAGAGAAGAAACAGTTGGCTGGAGTGTAGGAAGTACAACAGCAAAGAGGAAATGAAGTCATAGATCAGGTTATGACATCTGTGAAAGCTATGACTGGACTTGGTGGAGGACCGGTGTTTAGACTATTTATGGAAGAGGAGGAAGAAGCTGGAACTGTGCGAGAGACTGGGGAAAGAGCAGTAGTAGACATGGATCTCCTAAAGAACTGTCTTTTGAGTGAGAAAACTGGACAAGGAGACAGAAGGGGATTGAGATCAGATCTTGAGCCCAGAGGTGGCGAAGAGGAACTGGAACTAGTTTGGTGAACAAGGGCAGAAAAGGCAGAACCCCCCCAAGGAATTAAAGGGGGGTAAAGGAGAGAATGGAGAAGAACTTGAAATGAAAATACGGACGTTGTATTTCACGGAGTCATAAGAAACAAGGGTGTGAATTTGAGGGGGTTAAACTGACTGGGATAAAACAGAGTCGGAGGAGCGGGAATTCAGAAAGAATAAGAAAGGAACAAGAGACTGGGGACAAGAAACGCTAGGTAGAAGACAGATGAGCTGAAAGAGCATGTGCCTACAAGCATAGACTAGAACTCTGGTAACTTTTCTAACTGGCAAGTATCAGTGAAACCAAATGATAAAACTTGCTCTTTTTGCTCCTTCGAATATTATACAGCAAAGGAGATGGCCAGATGTTTCTGTTCTGAAGCAAATAGGAATATTAGCAGTAAAATCCACGTGAGGGAATTTTGCTGAGTTTTTGGTTTCTTCTTTGACTTGGAGAGCTACACAGGTGTAAAATCTAACAGCAGCAGCAGCTTCAGGAAATGCCAGGATGAAAGCTGATTGAAAAGCCTCACTTAGCCTCGTCGCCCAATGCGTTATGAAGGTCTGGCATTGCATATTAACAGTATTTTTTGCCAAAGAATATAACCTTTCACTGCAGGTTAGTTAATGTATCATGAATGAGTATCCAGTTAAATATTTGTTTTTACCTCATTTTGTGTGGCTTCACATCTTATTTATAGCAAACAAGTTAAAATGCTTGAAACAAAAACATTTCCTGGTTTGTTTGTTTTCCCCCTCCTCACCTTCTAGGTCCCTATGTTCATCAAACAAATGGTGATTGTATGTCAATTAGTACGTATTTTACTGTAGACTTTTAAGATACCTTCACTTTATATGTTGAGGCCTGAGTCACAAAAGTTCAGGTTAAAAGTATCTTCTGCTGTGGATACCTCTTTTCAGATGGCAATGATGTTAACACAAGGTACTTTTCAAAGAGTTATACATTTAAAAACATAACTTCCTTTAAGTTGCAGTTGTGGGTTTTTTTTCCCAGCACCATGGTATGGCGGACCAAGGGTGGTAGTCACTTAAACCCTGTTTTGCTAATATCAAGTAAAAACCTTACGGTGCAGACAGGAGGATAGAATTTAGGTTTTGGGGATATTATGTGATTGCTCTGATGCTGTACTTTGTTTTCCTACTGGCCCCTGCAAAAGGCATTACATGCCTTGCGCTAAGTAGGTGGAAAAGAGAAAATATTCAACCCAGACAGAAGCCTAAATTCTGGTGTTTCCTAACTTTTGAGTGTTTGGCATAGCAAATTGAACAAAGTATGCAATGTGGCTGTGTGTACTGAATAGATTTGGGGCGTTTTATTTTAACATTTAGAAATCATCACTTCTGTAATTTTTGTAGAACCACAGGAAAAGAGGGTTTGAGGACACTTAGATACCACCCAACTTACTTTTTTTCCCTCTAGATAAGATCAACAACATTTATGTAATTTTGGTGAAATATATTCTTTGCCTGGTTTTGGTGGTCTCTGATGATAGAGATTGTGTATCATAGCTGAATACTGGTCTAGATGCACTATTAATACATTTGAACATTTTTTTCATAACATTTGACTGCAATCTTTGCTCTATTTTAAGCCTGTTTCTTCTGTCTACTATAAATTTGGCAAATACGTAATCTTTTTTTTATTACCAGGCAGCTTTTTGCCTGTTTAAGGTGAAGAGTTGTTTACTTTAAAGTTTCCCTGTTTCAGCCTAAATGATATAGAAAGAGCATAGAGAAAAATGAAGCCTAATGTTTAGCTGCCATAAGTATTGATTTATTTCTTTTCTAGGGATTCCTTTTGGAAAATGCCAAACCGGAGGTTTGCTGATGGCGAGGTGGTGATGGGCCGTTGGCCAGGAAGTGTCCTGTACTATGAAGTACAAGTGACTAGTTACAATGATGTTTCTCATCTTTATACTGTTAAGTACAAAGATGGGACTGAACTTGAGTTGAAAGAAAGTGATATAAGGGTGAGTACACGTTTATATAATTATCAGTATTTCTAATGGAAGACTATACTGATTTTGTGATATAGATAAAAATACAACTTATACTTGGATAGTTGCCTTGCAAGTTTTCATTAACTGTGCCTTCAAGGAATTGGTGCTAAATAATAGCTCTTTCCTACGTGATGTCTCAAGTAGCAGTTCAGAATGCTGACCCTATTTTTAAAGAAGTGTGATTGTTTTCTTTATGTTGAAAAAAGTGATACATTCAGGGAAAAACAAATCTGATCATTCAGGAACTCATATTGCATGAAAAATTGTTTTCAGGTAGCTTATAAAGCTAGTAATCAGAGGGTTGGTACTAATTTGACTTATTTCCCCTTCTAAATAAGAAAATTTGAAAACAAATGCAAGCATGTAGTTAAAGTTCACTGTAAATATCAATACCACATACCTTCTTTAAGCACATACTTAAAATATCTGTGAATAACTTGTACTGTTTTAGGTCCCCAAAGATTTCATAAGGTATTTTGCTCTATTTGTGACAATTAGGGACTTTTGAAAAAGGGTCATGTCGTATGTATATGAGCACATCCCTTCCTCTTTCCATATCTTTATTATCTCGTTTTCTGTTACTAATAAAGGCCTTTAAAACTCTGCATACAAGTTTCATTTCAGTTTAAAATGTGATAATGCATGAGACAAAGCTATTTGAATGTTTGCTGTAGCTGATTTTTAAGACCTGTTCTGAAACCTGCATAAGTTCAAAGCTGACTTGTGTGTCTTTATGTGAACTGTAGTTTCACTTTCGGTGGCAGTGTACATGCCCTGTAACTGGCCTTTTCTTTTGGAACAAAATGTTTCTGCCTTGAGTTAGACAAACGTTTTCACTGCATTAAGACTTTCGAACTTGTTTACTTTGTGCTTGCAGGTTAGCAAACTCAAGCTGAGAAAATACCTTTCCTTGTTATAAAGCATTTGTGCCTTATACAAGTTGTGTTGTGAAACTTTATGTGGGAAAACTAGCACTGTAGACTTCACAGAAATAAAACAGAGTGCTTTTGGGGAAAACTGTTTATGAAATTATTTATCACATCTAATTTAATGGTTTAGCTGACTTGGGGTTTCTTAATGTTGATTTGAGCTGCGTTGCCTTAAAGAAATCATTGCATCTTGATATGCCAAATGTATTAATAAAGCTAAGTACTTGAAATGATAGCCGTCTCTTAAGCTTTAAGAGACGGCTGTCATTTCATTTACTTGTGCAAAGGCTTAAGAAGGTAGTACGCTTAAGAGCTTGGTGCTCACATTGATAGCTTATATCCATATCCTAATTTCTGTAGCTTTGACAGGAATTGTCAGCAGTTGGACTCGGGACAGGATTATTTGGGTATTGCCAGCAAAATGAGTGTGCTGTAGTTGCTCTTTCTTAAGAGCCATTGTACAGCATACTAAAGGAAATAAGAGACAATTCTGTAGAACTATATGCCAGAGTCCTCATCACAAAAGAACCCCATCTTTCTAAAATTGTTCTTTGGAACATCTAAGATAAGATTTCGCTTTCTTCCCCTCTTTCTTTTAGTCACAATCATCGTTCAAGCACAGGAAGAGCCAGTCCTCTTCAAGTTCTCCCTCCAGAAGAAGTACTAGCAGATCTCGATCTAGATCACCTGGCCGGCCAGCAAGAGGCAGACGTCGTTCTTCTTCCCAAAGCAGAGAACATAAAGATGACAAAAAGAAAACCATTCAGGAAACCAACTTAGCTCTACTGGTATTAGGTTTTTTGTTTGTTCTTTCTGTGTGGGTTTGCCAGATTTTCTTTAAAACAAATTTTTGCTATTTGCGAAAGACTTGTTTCATGCTTACTGGGTTTATTATTGTAAAAGCTAGCTGTAGTTCATGTTCCCTGAACAACATAATTAGCTACAAAAGTGTATCTCATTTTTCTTTGAAAATAGGCTTTCTAGCTTGCTGAGTTGTGAGGAAATTCTTGAAATGTAAATGTATGTTGTTACATTCCATTTGAATTTGGTGGTATGGTAAAGTTCTCAGAATTCAAACAAACACAAATTCTTTAATACTTTAATATTGAAGTCGTTGTTAGCCACATGCTTCTACTTGTAAAATGGGGCAAAGGAAGTTAGCCTACTTTTAAGATGTATTGATCAATACATAGCAGGTAGGTATTAGAATTTGAAATAAAATGAGTTCTGTTTTCATATGCAGTTCATTAAAATAGTAATGGAAAACACGTGAAGCTTCTGTGGGAGAATTGCTGCAGAATTCAAGTGTGGACTATATATATATGGCCTTGCTGATTGATAATATTGCAGAACTCTCTTCATTATAAAAACTATCCTGTAAGGATTTGTAAGTTTGTCAAATACCTGTTTTCTAGCTGAAAAGTATCATGTTTGTTCTTGGCCTTTTTGTGAAGGTTATATTGAGTACTAAAAATGGCTCTGGTGTTCTGTATGTGAAGCATAGTAGAGGTGATGTTTCTCTATTAAGAGACAAACAGCATTTCTTCTGCCTCTTGTGCTTTTGAGATAGCTTCAAGTGATACTTGTCTGAGACACAGTCCCTTGAATTGGAAATGCTTTCTGCTGATCTGTTGAAAATACATAGGTTTTAGTTAGGTTTTAACTAAACTAAACCAGACCAATCTAAACTAAATAGATAGGTTTAGTTTAGTAAATTGGTACTACTAAAAGCATTCTTTGGTGCTGAAATTGCTGTGGTTTTTGTTCTGCAGTGAACTACTTTGAGCTGTGTGACCCAGCGCATAGCCTGTGGACCATATGCTCGTTTTAAGTAGTTTGTAGCCAGCAGCTTCGCTTTACTTGTGACAGAAAGGTTAAAATATCTTTGGTGTTTTTCTCCTGGCTTCTGATCGAGGAATAGGATTGATCTATTGGTGGTTGTATGACTGGAATGAGCTGGTCCTTTTCAACAATGCTTAAGTTGAAATAAAACAGATGAGTCGTGTCTTCCCAGAGCTGTGTAAACTAGACTCATAAAAATGAGTTTTTGTGAGAAAATTTATTTCTTAGAAAGATATTTAATGGAAAACCAAACTTCCAGTCCTACAGAGCAGCGTCGTATATAGAACACTGAAATTTCCTCTGCTTTCCTAATGGAATTACTAAATAGACATGTATTTTGTACTTGGCGGTTCCTAATGATGAGTTAAAAATAACTTGGAAGCTATATTCTCTCTTAATTTCACTGTTAATTAAAAAAAAAAAAAAGTAACCTTTTCCTTTTCTTAAATGAGTTTTTTTCGCTTGCTTGTGAGGTGAAGCTGTCCATACTTTGGACATTGAACCTACTTGTTTTCCTGTGGAGAAAACCAGAGCAGTTGCAGTTGGGGGGGGAAAAAAAAACCTAGATAGATAGTGTTCTTAATTATTCACTATATACTTACACTTAATGCAGCTGTTATTTTCAGAAAGCTAAAACTAGGTTTTTTTTTCTTTTACCCAGAAACCGAGTGAGAATAACACCAGAAGGTACAATGGTGAACCTGACAGTACGGAAAGAAATGACACATCCTGCATAATCTTGGAGGTATGAACATTGTATTTACTTTTAGTTTCGTGTCACGTTCTAACTTAGCTTTCTCAGAAATCCCTAGAAAAGGGCAGTGCAGTAATCCAGGAGAAATAGAATGCAACATAAAGCTTAGAGGTCAAATAAGTTTACTGTTCAGCTAATTAAGCTCAGGGGAGAGGGAGATGAAGTTGTCAGACGGGAAGAGTATTAGAGCTGTGTAACATTCATTTTTCTTGTTTGTTTCTTCCATCAAACCCTCACTGGTTACTTGTGTTCATTCCCATGCTTTTACAGTGTGAATGGTTGGCCACAGAAAGTGATTTTTTTTTTTTTTTTTTTTTTTTTTTTTTAAATATTAAAGCCAAATCAGTTCTTTAGTCCTGATTGTTGGCTAATGCAGAGAGTTATGGCAGAAAGGAGGGGAGGAGGGTGGGAATGGATGACCTGTACTGGAACTGCTGCTGATACGTAATGATGGCCTAAGTGATGACAATGAAACTGGTTTCAGCAGTCTTTTTGTATAAATGCATAAACTTAAGTACTGTACAGAAGTAGAAAACATTGTATATTGGTGTTTTATAGTGAATAATGTCCTCCTAAATAAAAAATATTGGAGTAAAATGAGGTAAAATCCCTGGCAATTTTTTTTTAGTAAATTCTTCTTATTGATTAACAGCAAAAGTTGAAACCAGACTTGGAAATAGAGCGTGTGCTTGACAAGTGCAGCTTGCGTCCAAGAAAAGAAGAAAAGAAAAAAGAAGAGATATATTCGGAGAAAAAGATTCTTGAGACAATAAAAACAATTGAGAAAGCATCACCAAAAACAAAGGAGCTAGAGTTTGGTGGAAGAATTGGTATGTGTGCAAATGGTCGTAATAGTTGAAAATTAGTACTTTTATGTTTTTTAGTTATTGACCATACTGTCATGTCAAGAACTGTTTTTACAATTTCTGGACCCTGGTCGCAGAATCCAGAGTCATATGACAGTGCTTCACGTAGTCTGTACTGGCATTGGTGGCAAAGAACCGTTATTGCGCTTGGTTCTCCTGTGAAATACAGTGAAGATCTTGAGCCTTCCCTTGCACAGTGAGATTGAAGTATTTCCAAATTAAATTTAAGAAGTAACTACCAAAGTTTTTACGTTTTCAAAACGGAGGTGCTTCAGACTAGACAGTAAAGTATCCTTTATACAGTTTTGAACAGTTTTAAAGGGATGCAGTGAGTGTGATCCTTTGGTTTGGTTATATGACCCCTTACGGGAGTGAGAAGAAGGTCTCTGTATCCCGTTACGTGACTGGGGGATTGCTGCTGTCTTGCTTCAGGGATAGATAATGACAACCTCTTCTTTGTTAATAAAGTTAATATCAAGCTTTATTAGTGGGATTGAAACTAGTTTTTATATTTTTCTATGTTCATCTTCTAATATGGCGTGATGTCTGTTTACAGGGACCTTCGTGCTGATATTTTTCCTGCCTGCTACTGTATTGTACTTGCTGTTGATGTGCAAACAAGATGACCCCAGTCTTATGAACTTCCCTCCTCCTCTCCCAGCACTTGAAAGTCTTTGGGAGGCTAGGGTGTTTGGTGTTTTTCTTCTGTGGTTTTTCCTTCAAGCTCTGTTTTACTTGCTGCCAATTGGAAAGGTAAGCTGTTCAGTGGCAACTGGGTCTTTATGGATAATTAATTTGTGCGTTAGGCTGGAAGGTAGGGTATGTTCTTAGTGCAGTGAACTTGAAAGCAAATGAATTAGTTTTCCATATTAAGCTGGAATATGGCTACTGCAGATTTCTGTAAGCTTAAAATAGCACAGTTTGTTAAGAATTTAATGGCTATGCATTTCGCAGTCTTACAGGCGAAAAGGCAGAAGGCATATGAGTTCAAATCAAAGCACGGATAAAATTTGCTTGATAGAATTCTAGAAGAATTTCAGGTATCTGACTTTTAAATCGACAAACTGATTGATATTCAGTTTCTTATTGATATTGAGTGTTTTGGAATGTAATCTTCACTTACAGGAAGCTGTAAACCACTCTAGCCATATGTGTATTAGGCAAATGCTCTGTTTCCCTCTTTTTGTGACTTGAGGGATACTGGCAGATTCTGAAAGAACACTATAATAAATAGATAATTCAATCTTGTTGTTCTATTGCTGTACATGTTTACAGTGATTGTAGCTGTTATGTTTTCTTGAGGCTGGTTAGGAAGAGATTTTTTTTTAACGTTTTTATTTGAAACTGTTACCCTTTTTCTTCTGAAAAGCAAAGCATGCTTTTGAAAGCAATGCATGATCTTCAGATCTGAATGTGTCCAGCTGGTTACCTTGATTGAATGTCTTGGTGGCAGAGAGGTGCTTGGTTTCCCTCCCCTCCCAATGCCCCCAGAAAGTACTTTGTTGAAACACTAGTATTTTATTCTTCCTAGGTTGTGGAAGGCCTGCCTCTTTCAAATGGAAGGAAACTGCAGTACCAGATAAATGGTGAGCACGTTGCAGTTGCTTATTCTGAAATTTGATACCCCTATCTGATTTGCAGTGCTCAGTACCGTAAGATACAAATGATGAAAGATACACTCTATGGCCAAACTAGGTATCTGTTGTAAATCTTTTGTTAAAATAGGATGAGCCTTTTCTTAGAAGAAGAAGGTTAGTAACGATCAGGACCTAACTGCCGCAAGAGCAAGACATTACACTATATAGGGCACCTGGTCTGTATCCAGTTGTGACTGGTGACTCCTGTCATGTTCCTTGCATAATTGCTAAACAGGTAGTTGCTTTTCGGAAGTGTTAGTAATGCTCGTGTAACAAGGACTGTTGCTCCGGAGGAGATGTTCAGGAGTGATCTGATGAGATCTTATCCCATGTATCCAGATCACCTTGGATGTCTCTGATTTACAGACGAAATAGAAGTGTGTTGTAATTGATTTAAGGTGTTCTTATTCTTGCCTGGCAAAGAACAGTTCTGAGCCCTTATTCAAATCTGATTTTACTTCCTATGAATATGGCAAGTTTCTCATCTAGGTTTGAGAGTATGGTTTAACGTATTTCAGCAGTCCTGCTTTTTCAGGCTTAAATAGAAAAGTGCACTTTGATGCCTTGCAAGTATTCCAGACTACCTATTTGATTAATCAGTCAGTTCAAGGACACTGTCTGGCGGTAGTGGAATCCAAATGTTATATTAAAAAGTTGAGTGGAGTTTTGTCACAGTCTGGTAAGGTGCACCATTTTAAAGTTGGAATAGGGCTGTAAATCATAGAAGCAGAGTGAATTACATCCTGCCGAAGTGAGTCGTATTGAGGCTGCCTCATAACTTTTTCGGGTTTGGACTTCTGTCTTTAGTAGGGGCATAGTCCTGCAATTTTTTTCTATATTCTGATAAAGGGAAGAAATAAACTACATGATTTGGATGGTTTAAAAAAGAAAAAATAAAAAAAAAGGGGAGGGGGAAAAAAAGAAGGCGCCTTGCTAGTTCAAAGGCTAATTCTCAAAGCAACTTTGAAAGCCTTCTTGAGGAAAGCAGGAAGACCAGTGACAGGAGAAGAGGCAATGGGCACAAACTAATACAGGAGGTTCCATCTGAACATCAGGAAACACTTTTCTTTTTACTGTGAGGGCGACTGAGCGCTGGCACAGGCTGCCCAGGGAGGTTATGGAGTCCCCATCCTTGGAGATATTCAAAGCCGTGTGGACATGGTCCTGGGCAACCAGCTCTAGGTGGCCCTGCTTGAGCAGGGGGGTTGCACGAGGTGAGCTCCAGAGGTCCCTTCTAACCTCAACCATTGCAACACTGTGAGAGGGTTCACAGAAGGTACTTAGGTGAGAGCTGTATAGAGCTGCCTGCTTATATTTGGACGTCATTCCATTCTACATGATTTAATACTCTCAAAGTAGAAAAGTTTTGTGTTGAGGTTTTGACTTGATAGTTATTTTAATGCTTTAATTACTGCTATCTATATCGAGGTATATATGAAGATAACCATATTTTCTTCTTCGAGTTATCTGAGCTGTCCCACAGATAAGATTTTGTGACCTGCTATCATTATCCAGTAGTAGTGTCAGTGTCCATTTTTCCACTAAAATCTGAAATTGGATCCTATGTTGTTGTAAAGAAACATAGGAGCGCTTGGAGTGTTCCTGCCGCTTGTCCTTTTGATGAGGAGCACAGGAAATTTCAGGGCATAGATAGAATGTCTTGGGTATATTGCTGTGCCCCAGAAGTTTGAACCTCAAGAGCATGGGACGTGTAAGACGTTATTGGAATATAGACAAATCTTGGAAGAAGTAAAAATGCAGGAAGGATGGACTGGGTAGGTTCTACTAGAATGATTTTTTTATTTTGGCTAATATGTTTTTCTTCTACATCCTTTAGGGTTTTATGCTTTTCTTTTGACTGCCGCAGCTATTGGAACTTTATTGTACTTTCAGTTTGAACTTCATTATTTGTATGATCACTTCATGCAGTTTGCAGTGTCAGCTGCAGCTTTTTCTCTGGGGTTGAGCATTTATCTGTATATTCGGTCCCTGAAAGCACCCGAGGAAGAAATAGCACCAGGTGGAAATTCTGGTGAGTTATAAAGATTTTGGATAATTTCTTGCCAATTATTTGCTACAGTTTCATTTTTATGAATTAAAGGCTAGTTTTAGGGCTGGTTATTATAATACTGTGACTTTTACTTTCTGCCAATGTAAAATTCATGTTGCAAGTTAAATGGCCGTTTTTTGTTCACGCTCAGATACTGTAAAATGCTTAAAATTTTAGTTGGACTATCTTGAATAGCTTACACAAAAATATCTTGGCTGGTCTAGTCCCCTAGCGATGAGAGGACGATTCCTTCCTTTCCGTTTTCAGCATTTGGCTAAGAGGCTTGTCTAGTTTGCTTGGTAGTGCCCCTGCTGGCGGGCCTTCTCTGAAACAGCTGGGAATGGAAATGAAAACTGAAAAATCTAGACCTTTTGGCAGTGGGAAGTCCGATACAGAACTTGAAATTACGGTGTATTTCTAAACTTTTATTTTGCTGTGCACTTTTAAATCTAGTTCGCTGAATTGAGTTTTCAAAGGATATCTGGTTGAAGTCAAGGTATTGTAATTTCCTTCTTGTCCATCTCTTGATGGACAGGTAATTGTCACAGCTAAAGGAACTCTTGCTCCCTGAGAAGAGCAATGAAGTAGGAGGAAGAGTAGAATTAATTAATACCATAAGATCGTGTTCATGGAAACTGTGATGTGAAAGCTGAAAATAACGAAGGAACAAGTGTCAAGGAGAAATAAGCCTACAGTAGCTTCTAAAGTGTTTAGTCCTCCTAATAAATAAAATATCTGGGGCCTCTTAAAATATAAATCATGCGGGTTTTGCTTTGTATTTTGCATATACTCACATTTTTCCTGCCAATCTAAAGGCTTTTTTCATTTATAATGAGAGACCTTTAGTAGAAAGTAGGAACTGCTTTATGGGGAGGAGAGTAGTGGCAGATAAAAGGAAAAGTATTGCTAACAAAGACTGTCTTATCTGCAGGGTATTTTGTTTATGATTTTTTTACTGGACATGAATTAAACCCTCGTATTGGCAGTTTTGACCTCAAATACTTCTGTGAGTTGCGGCCAGGATTAATTGGTTGGGTGAGTTAGTAATCTTAGTTATTTTATTTGCTTAAATATTACACAAATGGATTTTTATATATATATATATATATGTATATAAAATTGGTATTAAGGATACAATATGCATTTATAAATAGGAAAAAAGTACTTACAAACAGTTTCATGTTGCCAGATTTTTAATGACCATTTTTATTCACTTTAGGAAAATTTCTATGTTCTAGCTTCTTTGCTTTGTGGGAAATGAAAACCCTTCTTAAAGTTTTCATATGTTGAGGTTATACAGTTTCAGAAATGTAGTTAGTTGCAAATGCTGGCTTGTGAAATAGGTTATTATTTTTTAAAACGTAAACATTGGTCAAAGCCATCTGTATTAAAATGACCTATAGATAGAAAAGATCACTTTCTTTTACAACGAAAATTTGTAATAACATATTTTCTAAACTAGGTTGTTATAAACTTGGCAATGCTCTTGGCTGAGATGAAGATACACAATCAGAGTATGCCATCTCTGTCAATGATACTTGTGAACAGCTTTCAGCTTCTCTACGTGGTGGATGCTCTTTGGAATGAGGTAAATGACAATCGCATTAAACTGTTACCACTTCTAATTACAATGTTAAATGAGCGAAGCTTTGTAATTTCTAAATTCCTTCCTCCTTGTTTCTAGGAAGCTATTTTGACGACAATGGATATTACCCACGATGGATTTGGATTCATGCTAGCGTTTGGAGATTTGGTGTGGGTTCCGTTTGTCTACAGTCTGCAGGCCTACTATTTAGTTGGTCATCCTACTGCAATTTCTTGGCCTGTTGCTGCTGCAATCACTGCTCTGAACTGTAAGTTATAGTAAATATTATTGTTACTGGTAGTAACCATGTAGTACTGATTTTGTTTCTTTGAGTTGTGAGGTGAAGCTTTAGCTAAGATGCAGTGATTGTGTTTTCTGTATTACCCCAGCTGGTGGAAGCATGTGTCTGGCTACTCTTTAGTACAAAGAATATAATAAATTCTCATTTTATTAAACGAAGGGTAAATGAGACTCTGGACACCTAATTGTTCTGTTGAGAGGCATCTTTAGATGGATGCCGTCTGGAGTTGCAGAAGTGACTTAAAACATTTTGAATTAAGTTTAGGAGGTGCCTTTTAAAGTCAGTCTGAGTGACTGTGAGTGACTCTCATAAAAAAAGAAGTCAATAGCTTGTTGGCTATGCCTTACTGAACCTAGGGGGAAAAAAAGGGTTTGTTGTTTAACAATTTGCATCTCCTTCCCTGATGCCCATAGTTACAAACTCATGTCAATGGAAAACATCATCATTTTCTAGCCGAGTGCTTTGAGAAAGGTTCTTGCATCTGTAGGGAACCTTAAATTTGCACCAATATGGCCTTGTAGTTTGTCCCTTTTATCTAAGTAGTAAACCTAAAAGAAAAAGCTTTTTGTAGACGTGACAAAGAATTTAAACACTTGGAAAGAATATGAAGGCGTACAATTTAGTATGTGCAATCTTGAGAAACACAACATCTCTTTTTTCATTTTCAGTTAATATTTTTTCTTGGTTTGTTTTTTTGTTTTTTTTAAACACCTTTATTTGAAGTATGTTGTGATCGTGTTTTTTCAATACAGGCTCGGAAAAAGCAAATTTAAGCTGCCTTGTGAAAATGGTGGGGGAAATGAATTTCAAAACCAGCTAATACTTCATTGTCTGGTTCTTTTAATATTGTGAACTTGTAAATAGTTGGTCAGTTGATGGGGTAGGCACTGTAGCAAAATACTGGGCTGCTCATAGAGCTATAATCTTATAAACTGCAGCACATCACCTTATATGAATTTCAAACTCAATGTTACATTAATAAACTCTGTCAGATACAAATGTAAAAGTAGATGTGAAAATAAAGCTTCTCCCAAATCTTAAAAGTTAGTCAGTAGTGTGTAAGAGCATATGGAATGCAGGTTTCCAATAGCATTTCTGTCTTGTTAGAGCTCTGAGAACTGGAAAATATCAGTTATATCCCTGAGGAAAAGACTTCGATGTGATAAGTGGCAGAGAGCGTGCAAGTGCTTTTGTTGAAGGAAAGAAAACTGAAAAATACTGAAAATGCAAAATAAATATTATTTATTTTGCAGGTATTGGGTATTACATATTCCGTAGTGCAAATTCTCAGAAAAATAATTTCCGAAGGAATCCAGCAGATCCCAAATTGGCCTGTAAGTGCATTTTTTATTTGTTCAATTGCTATACAGTGTCTCTTTGTACTATTTAAATACACATTTCAATAGTTGTTATATTGACTACAATACTCTATTCACAGATCTGAAATTTATACCCACTGCAACTGGAAAAGGGCTTCTTGTCACGGGTTGGTGGGGTTTTGTTCGTCACCCTAATTATCTCGGTGACATCATCATGGCTCTAGCATGGTCCCTACCCTGCGGTAAGTTCCTGAATTTAAAGTGGATTTTATCAGAAATGCTTGTACGGTTTGGCATCTGACTGGGTTTGAAATGCAAAGTGCTAATTATTTGAGGTACTAAACCCTGTAATTAATTGAATGGCAAATTTCTGTGTTGTAAGCTTAGTGCAACACCTATTTTCTCTTGCATCTTATCCTTTACATCTTACTATAGATTTGACATATCATATTTGACCAATATTTGACTCGTCCTCTTCAATGATTTCACTCTTCTTTCTGACACTTTATCATTCAGTAACGATGGGGCTTGCTTGCTAGTCAGTTGCTCCTTACATTTTTTAGGCTAGTGTCTGTGCTGTAGTGTTTTTAAAGGGAGTTCCCAAAAAGTGGGAGTTTGCTTGGAGACAAGGGCTACCACTTATAGGGATGGACTTCAAGAAAATGTATTTTAAAAAAGAAAAAACATCAAACACAAAGGAATGGAATTCTGTTTCAAAGTTTTTGTAATGAATAATTCCTAGTTTTCATGGAGTTTTCACTTGGAGGAAATTCGGGAGCCTTTTGTCCAGTGGGGTTTTGTAGTCCTGATTCTTTGCGAGAGCTTAGAAAGAGCAGTGAGAGTTTCAGAAAATACATCGGATCACGGTAGTCCTGCCCCCTCTCATTCAGGTCTGAAAAACGGTTTGGGGCTCCTCCCTTGCCTGAAGGAGTTTCTCTTCTATAAAAGCGCAGAAATGAGCGTGACAGATGTTCTGCTGAGGCAGAGCTGCTCCGCGCCCTGTGGCACAGTCTGGCTTTTGCAGACTGTAGGACACAGGCAGTTTTGGTCGAGTGGGACTTTGTCACCAAGTGCTTAATGCCCTGGCCAGGAGCATCAGCTGAGAGAGGATGCTGGAGTTCAGGTGTTCCTCCAGGGGTTAATTTTATTTCGGATTTTAATTGAAAGTGGACAATACTAGATTAGCATGTACACTTGTAGACAGTATGCTGGAAGAGGCTTCTCCCTGTGAAAATGAGGGACTCGAATCCTCTGTCAGCATCGTAATAGGCGAAGTGGAAGTGCTGCCGTAACTGCGTGGGGAGTGAGCATGGGTGGGAGGGGATCATAGAATCATAGAATAGTTTGGGTTGGAAGGGACCTTTAAAGGGCATCTCGTCCAACCCCCCTGCAGCGAGCAGGGACGTCTTCAACCAGATCAGGTTGCTCAGAGCCCCATCCTGCCTGACCTTGAATGTTTCCAGGGATGGGGCATTTACCACCTCTCTGGGCAACCTGTTCCAATGTTTCACCACCCTCATTGTAAAAAACTTCTTCCTTATATCCAGTCTGAATCTACTCTCTCTTAGTTTAAAACCATCACCCCTTGTCCTATCGCAACAGGCCCTGCTAAAAAGTCTGTCCCCACCTTTCTTATAAGCCCCCTTTAAGTACTGAAAGGCTGCAGTAAGGTTTCCCTGGAGCCTTCCCTTCTCCAGGCTGAACAACCCCAACTCTCTCAGCCTTTCCTCATAGCAGAGGGGTTCCAGCCCTCTGGTCATTTTTGTGGCCCTCCTCTGGACCCGCTCCAACAGGTCCATGTCCTTCCTGTGCTGAGGACCCCAGAGCTGGACGCAGTACTGCAGGAGGGGTCTCACCAGGGCAGAGCAGAGGGGCAGAATCCCCTCCCTCGCCCTGCTGGCCCCGCTGCTTTTGATGCAGCCCAGGATACGGTTGGCCTTCTGGGCTGCGAGTGCATGTTGCTGGCTTGCGTCCAGCTTTTCATCACAAGTTGTATACTCTGAGCAAAGCTGGAGTTACCGTCTGCAGCCAAAACAGAGAAAACCTTGTGGGGCTTCTGTGGGGCAGCTCAGTGCTGCAGAGGGTTAACTATTTCTCTGGTTTTGAACTTAAAATATGTGCCAGCTTTGCATGCATTGAGAGTGAAGTTGGTAGATTTTGAGACTCTGAATTTTAAGGATTGGGGGCGTGTGTGTTTGTGGGTCTCTTCCTATTTGCATGTACCTGTCACACAGTTTTTGCACTATCCTGTTGAGTATTTGATGCTTTGCAATATGGGCATAAGATGCTTCAGTCCATAGCAAGTATATGTCACCAGCTTAGTACACGTTGTTAATAGTGTAAACATTTCTGTTTTTTGTTTTTTTTTTTTTTCCCTGTATCTAAAGTGACTTTCTCACTTTGTTCTACAGGTTTTAATCACATTTTACCATATTTTTACGTGATATATTTCATCTGCTTGCTTGTTCATAGAGAAGCTCGTGATGAACATCATTGTAAGCAGAAATATGGCTTGGCGTGGGAAAGGTATTGTCAGCGTGTACCCTACCGCATATTTCCTTACATCTACTAGAGCACTCCGGACGCCTGATTTGCAAATTACTTCTAAAGTTAGTTTCTTTGCAAATAAAAACATACCTCTTACCTTTGCACTTGGTCTATTTGTTATTTAGGCTTTTTTTTTTAAAAAAAAAAAGAAAAGTGACCAAACAGTAGAGTGCATCAACAGGTATTTACAAGTAATCTGAAATACATGAGTTGTGTGAACTGACTGCCTGTGACTTCAATTTTTAAAAAATTGTGAATTTTAAAAAGTCTTGGAGCCCTAATTTTTCAAGTTAAATTTTATCTAGAATACTGAGTTTACATTTTTTTTTTTATTGCATTTACTTAAGCACTGTGATGTAAAGTATATTATTTTCTTAAGACAATAAATACAGAAATTCCATCCAGTTCATTTTTTGGCGTTACCTGTACCATCTAACTTCAGATGTCTGACCCAGCTGCCTGAAGTGGGGGAGCAGCAGGGACTTTTTGGTCAGCGGAGCTGGCAGCAGAGGATTTGGTCCGCATGAGGGGCCCGCGCTGCCCCACAGCCCCGGCCCAGAGCTGGCCCAGAGCTGGCCCGGGCCCAGAGCCCCCTCCCGGCTTCTCATTAGTGGCGTTTTTTTTTGGTCGGGGAAGGTCAGGTGGCCCCTCCTGCCCTGCGCCTGCAGGAGGGAGGAACGGAGGGGATGGGGAGGAGAGGTGGAGGGGCACGGCCGTCCCCTCCTGTCCCATCCCCACGTTCTTGAGGCAGTTTCAGCAGGGACC